>NC_134572.1:30625000-30925000 GCF_050947875.1 Dermacentor variabilis | reverse complement strand
TACACCACGCCACACCCTTGAAATGACGAACAATTAAAAAAAAAGCTAACCATCAAGCAACAATTGAATGTTATTCTTTCCAAATAGGAAGCACAATTTCACGTGGAACTTACGCCATAAGAGCAGTAATTATTCTTAGACGGATAAGCGTTTTTGTTTGGCCAGGCAACAAAGAAGCCCGCTAAGAAGAATAAATTGTATGATGATGATTGTATTTGAATGAAAGCATTGAAGAGTAAACGGAGCGTTCTCATTATTAAATCGCGTAATTAATGTCTGATAGTTTATCGAATGAATGTTAAGTGAACAAAAATATCTTAACATTTCGGAAGATGCCCGCTTATCTTGGTCTGTCCTTGTATCTCTATAGACATATTATATATATATAAATTGTGTGCGTGTGCGTGTGCGTGTGTGTGTGTGAGAGAGAGAGAGAGCAGTGACTATGTTATGTGGGAAAGCCTATAATATAACGTGCAAAGATTTAAGCGCAACTCTTCCGAGATATGGAGCTGAACGATAAAAAACTAGCCTTAGGACACGCGGCAATGTTTGCAATACCTTTCTTCTTCGAAGCCCTAAGTTTCTGGTCTCAGATCAACATTATCCATATCTGAATTCCTAAAGAATCGGCCCGATTCAAATAAAGGAAAGTCAATCAATTTCCAGAGCTTAGAGAAACGCGGAAGAAATGTTCCTTTAAAAGAAAAAGAAGCAGAGTCTCCCTCATCATATTCGAAACAGCGACGCTATGACTGGCGCGATATCGTGCGCCGCAACAATTGCACAGTTTCGCCTGATATCGTTTCGAGTGAACATACCAAGACCAGCAGTCCGTTATTAAGAAAAATATGAACAACTCGCCAACTTTAGAAGAAACAAAAGCGCACTGAGGAAGTTGTGCCTTGATTCCTCGGTGATGGAAGCATTGTGTATTAACAGGCATGATTGTTATAAACAGAGAAAAAAATTGAACTGCAAAGGATAATATTTCATGAATAAAGGCTATGAACATTGCACTTTCCCGACATTAGCCAGTATTCGTAAATAACGTAAATTTAACCCTTTTATTGTTCAGTTAGCAGTTCGCTAAACTCCAGAACTGTCTCTGCATTACTGCAGTGTTTAACAGCCCCTATATTTATCGGGATGTTTGAGCTCCCGCAACGAAAATGGAATGCATTAGGCAGTAGCAAAGTTGAGCCTTTATTTGGTAGTTCTTTTGAGCATTGTGGATGCTGTTATTCTTCTTTTTTGATGGCCGTATTCTCATAGAAAATGACGAAAGCTTCATGAGGAAATCCTTTCAAATCTGCCTGCTTTTTATCAGAATACCCTCATGTGGGCGAATGCTTATTGAAGTTCTCATTCTAATCATATCTTAGCCTGTGTTCCACAGCGAAAGCATAGTTGCAGACTACTCACTGAGAGTTGATAACGCCAAGGTGTCCACGCGCGTGACAGATCAGTCCGTGTAGAGCAATCCTCGCAATAGTTAATTCGCAGTCGTCGGAGTGTGCGCGCACTGCATTTTGCTACAAGTTAGGAACTGTAGAGGAATGATGTTGGTATCCTTCGTTCATCATCGTCCTTGTTGGCTACGGTATTTTACTCGTCCTTGCAGGTCTTCACAGTTCTGTAGCTATACATACACAATTCTTAATGTTGTTGTCAGCCCTACGGTTACAATATTTTTTTTTTCTTTGGAAGACGCACTATATATGGTGTATCAGCTAACGTTAGCCAAGCTTTACAAAAAAAATTACGAAAAGAAAGCTTGGTGCAAAATACGATTTCCAGACCTACGGTGATCGGTTGTCAGAACGCTGACGAAGGTACACCATAGATTATATAATTGTATCTTTCACCATGTTTTTCAAATCATTTTTTTTTCGCTAGAAGCTTGGATAACGTTAGCTCGCAGACATGGCATAGTCGATGGCACGGAGGGGTGGGCGTCCACCTTTTCTATTACAGAGTAGTCAATGAGAGATACCGTATGGTTAGCCTCCCTGTTTTTTCTTTTATCCCTCTCTCGAATTTCAGCTACCACCTAAACAGGTTACCTTTTCTTCCACTTTCATTCGTTCTTTCGACTATTGGAATATTTAAAATCAAGTTATTCATCTTTATTTATTTCTACCATTAAAGTATTTAACAAATGTTAATTCACTTTATAAATCTCTCAAGCTTTCTTTTTTATTGTATTGCCTTTCAGCTCTCTATGGCTGTTACTAGAACCATGAAGTCACCCGGATTCCCTCATGCTCTTAGTTCGTTCTGTTGCATATGAACTTGGCTCGGCAGTATTTGACACACGTTGCGCAGGGGGCTATGTATGTTTGCATTGTTTCGATGACACATGATCAGGAAAGTTAGAATGTGTTGTGTAAAACGACCTCTTGAAGCAGCTTTCCGAAGATGGCTTGCACACGCCGAAAAAAAAAGTTAAAATAATTTCCTGCAGCTACCGTGTATTTAGAGATAGTCTCGTTGTTTTTATTGTTTTCTAGGGGTTCAACAAGTCTCTTTCTGCATTACCCCAAATGTTGTTATATTATGTTTCACTGATCATGCTCAGTTAAGGCGTTTTGTTTAATAAGTTCCATATCCAATAAACCTCTTTCTTTGTTTAGCTTCACCTCCTCTTGTAAATTTTTTGCAGGGATAACAGTAAACTCTAACTGAGGCCGTGCCTTGCTAGATTTTGTCTTCTTAAGCCATTTCTTAACCCCCATAAAATAAACGCAGCGGAACGAGTCCTGAGCATCTGGCAGAGTGTTTCATAACGATCGCCATTCTCGAGACTTTTAATTAACTTTGATTAATGGCGACCCTGAGCAGCATTTGCGAACATATTTTTCCCATCAAGTTTGCGTCTGAGCAAATATCCGTTTAATTTATATATCTATTAATCATGCAACAACTCTTTTGTTTCAGCAACGATCCAAAATGATGTAGCCTGGAACGATGGATGAATTGTCGTATAACAAATGAGCAAAGGAGACGCGCTTGGTGGTAAAAAATTAACGCTGACAAGAGAAACGAAACAATACAGGAATAAAATCAAATTTCTGTTGTGCTTCAAGGATAATAACGCAGTATCTCATTAAAGAAAATAGAAATATCGCCTCGACGTTCGTTACGGGCAAGTTCGGTGCGACACATTCAAGGTGTATATAGAAAACGCCCTAGAAAAAGTGCATATGAAATATATCCGTATAAGTGCAAAACCAGTGCACTGCAGGAATCCACGTTATGCGAAGTATTTCGCATGTAGCTGACTGTGTAGCATCGTTTGGGATTCTGGAAACAGTTTCCGGATACTCGTTCAAGCCGTTGTAGCACAAGGCAGTAATGCCCGTGGTGTCTGTGTTATTTTTGTTAGTTTTATTTGTGCTACAATGGCGTCACAATCCCGAGAACAGGTTATTTTACGCTACCAGACGGACCAACACGTTCATGAAAGGCGAGCAGATATGCGTGGGACGCGAGCGTGCTTGTAACGACAGCAGCAGCTGAGACGCGACCAAAGCAACGACGACAGTGTGACGGCAATGACATTGCGACTGATTTTCGTACACCGGTGAAGAAACATTGCAGACGTTTTCCAGCGCAGGGAGTGACAGTGACAGCTGCCGCGATGGGAGAATGGGAGTAACTGGCACGCTCGCGTTTCGTTGCTGCGCCAGGAGGCGCACCTGAAGGACAACAGTGAAGTAGAGTGTAGAGCTTCAGCGGTATAGCTTCATTCTTGAGTCTTTGGCCTAAACGTGACATGCGACATGGCGCAAGCGGCAGTCGTTTCAGTCGTTGGCGCATGAGAAGGCCGTAAGCGATTGTGGCGTAATAAATCAAAGCCTTCAGAATGTCTAATTAGAATATTTGGATGCAAGAACGCCTGTCATAGCAGCACTTCAGCACTTCTCTAGCTGTGCGAATATCTCTTGCAATAGCGCGGCCTTTTATTCCGCGTTTTCCGAAGGCGTCATATTACCTTTTTGGATACATTCTCCAGACGATTGGCTAAAAATTTCATCGCGATTTTCTAATCACTGTTTGTTTGCTGATTTACATATATGATGCATGCCGGTGCGTACTAACGCTGAGAAATAATCCCTCGCTGCTCGCGGGCTTTCGTGACGCAACACTGAAGCATCGGGCTGCCGTGCTTGAGGAAACCGTGTTACAAGGATTCAAATCCGTTCAGTACCGGGGAACTCTTAAAGGATTGATCGTTATTGAAGATCAGCGTGAAAAGATTAGACAGATAAGGAGAAAGTGGCTGAAGTAGGCTTAATGATAATAACATTAAGACGAAAGAAAAATTCACCATGACAGCTAGCATAACCGAATTTTGAGAAGAAAATAGGTAACAACCCACTGAGATCAAACGACCGGATGAAGCAATGTTGTTCATTGCGGCTGACCACAATCAAGATTCGTTGATTCATGCTTATTTCGGAAAAGAAATGTTCCCTTACAATTTTCCTGTACTCCCATTCTCGAATTCGGCCCATAGAGATCACAATACATTGCGGTTTCTCTATATACATCGTACAGGGGAACAGCGGAGAAATCTCACGACGACGAAGATACGAACAAGGTAGACACACACAGAGTATCATATCTAAATTGATCTTTTTCGATTCGGCTGCCTGACTTCACGCCTATCTTTCAGGCAAAGCTATTGACAATTGTCTTAGCTATACGCAAATTATACCACTATCGCTCTCATCAGCTGTAGCCTTGACTGATTGCCTGTCTGTCTGCTCTTCGCTAACCACACCCAAATTGTTGTATTTATCGGAAACTTTCTATTCCCTTCTCTCAAGACACTTATGTCTCGTTCGTTTAGTGTGGGTGACAGGCCACAAAGGTCTATCCTTAAACGAATATTCAGATGCACTCGCAGTAGCATCCCACGATGGTCCTATAATGCCCATTTTACCTACGACAGCTTTCATCACTGCGGCGCTAATCAGAAGATATACTGCAACAAATAACTTCGCACAATTGTCGTTGGCAACATCTGATTTCCCGCATCTCAGTTTTCCTTGGAACAACAAATGGTGCTCCTCTAGAAAAATTAAGTAACGATTAGAAGACTACGGTGCCGATTCCCCCCTTGAACGTTTTCCTCCGCAGGTCTGGCTGTATCTCCTTTGTGTCCTTTAGTCCTTTATGCGATGAGAGTGAATCCCCGGAACACTTCCTTTTGACATGCCGCCATTTCATTATTCAACGGAAAAGATTTTTAAAAGCACCCTTCAAAGAGCTTGGCTTGAATTTAACACATCCTGTAATTCTTTCCTTTGGGGCTACCTTACTGAGTTACAGCGGCAGGAGCATTTGTGAAGCTCTCTGCATCTTACTGCGTGAGGCAAAACGAATTGCATGGCAGAATTCTTCTAAATACTTATTCTGCTCACAAAATTGCCACAATATCTAGATACTTGATTGCTCATACTTGTAATCATAGAAACTTTAAATCCCCATTCGCAACATAGTCATTTCGTTTAACTAACCCATTAAAGACCAGCGTGACCATATGGTCACGTTAGTCTGCACAGTGGATTTCAATTAATTAAGAATAACAAAACGACACCAAAATCGCCTTTGACATGCCCTTTGACAGAATAGAGTCCCCTTTATGGATACCAAGTGGCAGCAGCTGTCAGTCGTTTTGTGGGAGCCCCTCGCAAAGGCGGGAATAAATGTTGCTCTGCGAGTGGCGTCGCCATGCATTACTCCAAGGGGCAAGTGTGTTTTTTTTTCACTACTTGTTTAAGCAATAGTCGGATATCCTTACCTCCGTATTGCTCTTTGAATATGTGACCTTCGATGAGCATTTGTGAAAGATTACTCTTTGATTTATCCATGAATGGGCGTGTTATCCTGCTCGTTGCCATATGGTCACGCTGGGCCGTTAGGCTGCCTAACTTCTCATTTTTTTAAAACTGCATTCTCATCTCTTGCACGGCTGCTGGCGCGTTCTCGCAGTGGTTATTTCTTATTTTATTGTCTCAATAGGTTGATGTTGGAAGAAATAGGGATGATACTCGAAGAGGAAGACATTCCTGGCAACACAGCAGCCGATGAAGCAGCACGACAAGCGCACCTAAAAGATGATACGGCTCCGCTCCCAATATCAAAGGATGAATTACGCTGCATTATAAGGGCAACGTCTCTCAAATTATCTAGAAACACTTGGTTTGACCAGAATTCTAAGAGCTCGGACTTATACCATATTGATCCATTTATTGAATTCAAATTTTCATTGTCGTTAGATAGAACTATGGAAACCCTTATTCATCGATTAAGGCTAGGCACTGCTTACACAAAGCATTTCTTACACAGAATTGGCCGTGCGGAAACCCCCGAATGTGAATGTGGATTTGTAGACGAAGATATATATCACCTCCTTCTAGATTGCCCACATCACGACACACCAAGAAGCCGACTTAAATCAGCGCTAATTAAATTAGACCGCAGACCTTTCAGTTTAAGGAAACTTTTGAGCCCTTGGCCAACACCGGCGTTGCAGAAGAGTGCTTTAAAAGCACTAAAGACTTTTCTTGAAGACAGCGGCATTGCTGGACGTTATTAGCGCTTTCATTGTTCCCTTCATTTCATTGTCACTGTATATATCCATCTGTTTGTGAATTATGTTATGTTGACTGTTCTGATGAGACTGTATGTGATAATGCATTTACACGATGTATCTACCACCCGCTGACTAGACAATGTGTTATTAGGCGACAATATCTTTTGTACTTTTGAGACTTTCATCTACATAAGTGTGGAGACATTTACATTATATATTGTATGTACCATGTGTTCCTTACGACATAGTCTTCCTGTGGAAACGTTGCGTGATAAGTCCTGGTGCTTGTGTGAAAAGACTGTTTGATATGTAACCTTGAACCCTGTACGATGTATGACGGAACCACTCAAGAGATGAGGAGTAGCCGGCGCCTTAAATTGTGCGCCAACATCTCCTTATATCATATCAATAAAAAAAAAAGATGACGACGTGTCGGTGATATATATCGAGCCGCCAGAGGCTAGCACCTATTGGGATGAAGACTCGGCCGATGAAGACTCAAGCGGGCTCATTGACAATCTAAGCGGGCGGCAGCTATAAGCCGGCGCTGAAATTGTTTTCTCTGATGGACGCCGCATTGGTGGATGCGACTCGGATGATGACGACCTCGGCGGGCAATGTGACGGAGCATCAGAGGTTTCTTCTGCTGTAGTTGATGCGGCCATTCCTGCGAAATTATCTACACTTTCTAAGCGGATGAAAGGTGATCTCCAGAAGAGCCTTGGCATATTTCCTGACCCAAACTTTGCTGCTTACAGGAACTTTTCACCTCTTGAGTTGTTCGAACCCTTTTTCGATGAAGCCGTCGTGGAGCTGCTAGTCCAACAAGGAAAAAAGTATGCGTTATTTTTTAATATGCCCGATCTGGAGGTTACCAAAGAAGAATATAAGATAAGTTTTGTTGGACTGCTCGTTTTGTCCGGCTATAATCGCTTGCCAGGGAAAAGGTGCTATTGGGACAGCGGCACGGATATGCGCAACACGATGGCCTACAATGCTATGCGGAGAAATAGTTTCGTGCAGATAGTGCGTTTCCTGTACTGCGCGAAATACAAGCCTAACACTTACTCACAAGTTGGCAAAGTTGCGTCCATTGATGGCACTATTGAAAGCAATGTTTCTGGAGCACTTTAAACCTGTGCGTCACCTGAGCTATCACGAAAGTATGATTGAGTATTATGGTCGTCATGGCTGTAAACAAGTTGTACGCGGAAAGCCTATCCGCTTTGGGTATAAACATGATGCCTAAATGCCAGTAAGAGATACCTTCCAAACTTTAATGTGTATCAAGGCAAGCAGGGGATCCCAGAACATCTGAAAAATATGAAAAGGATTTGGAATAGCAGTGGCGCCACTTCTTCAAATGTTCGATGAACTCGCAGCAGAGAGGCACCACATTCCTCTCTTTTTCTGTTTTGATAATTTATTCTCAAGCATCTCAAGGCACATGGCTACGAAGACACGGGAACAGTGAAGCAGAACCCTGTTCCCAAAGAGTGCCCTATCACTCGACCAGAATTCGGCAAGTGCCAACCATGCGGGCACGAAGAGCCCGTGCTGAGCGACATAGGGATAGTTGTCTGCTGGATGGACAATTCTGTAGTCACGTTCGTAAGCACCATTCACGGCGTAGAGCCAATGTCATCTGCCGACGGGTACTCTCGTGTTCAGAAGAAGCGAATCAAGGTGGCCCGTCCAAACACTGCTGCTCAGTGCAAGTTTTATGGAAGATACGGACCAGATCAATGAAAATTTAGGCAGCTACAGGATTGTAATCCGTAGCAAAAAGTGGTGGTGGCAAACTTTCACTTGACTTTGTAATGTATCGATCAGAAACGTTGGGCGCTAATACGTAGCACAGGGTTCAACGTCACGCAGGTGGAATTCCGCAGGCAAATTGCCCAAAGCTACCTGATGCGATGGGAAAATAAGCCTAGAGGACCTGGCCAATGCAAAATCCTAAAGACTGGTGGTGTCCTGACTGGTACACAGTATGACCAAGCGGCCCACTTTGTTGCACCAATACCTGATGGCAAGAGGTGAATGTGTGCATGAGATAATTGCAACAGCGCGGTGCACACACAATGCACAAAGTATGATGTCGGCATGTGTATTCCATGATTTAAACCATATCACACTAAACAAGCACTCGACTATTCGTTTTGTATGTTCTTGTGATGTTTGATGGCTTGAAACAAATGCTTTTCACTTCGCGTATTTTGCTGTAGTGTAAGGGCCCAGTGTGACCATTTGGTCACGGGCTATATTTCAAAAACTAATTAGGCAAGAGTAATAATTTCTTGCATGTGAATTATTGGTATAAAGGGAAGGTAATATATTAGATTAATTTCAAGATAGCAAGAAAAAGAAAGAAACCGGTCCCTAATGGCTTAAGGCTAATTTATTTTTTTAAATACTAACAGTTCCTTGACCGCCCGATTCATGGCCGATCCCTCAGAGGGGGTTGCACCATTTCACTAGGGAACAAGAACAAGAACCCACAGCGTTGTGTATGGCTTCCTTGTGTCTCTCTTCATCTGTGTCAACATTATGCATTGTTACCCTGTTTGACAGACAACCAACAAAATCAAATGGAAAAGCTACTGATATATATACAATCCTTCGAAAAGCTCAACAAGGTCAAACTTTCTCGCCCGCCTTTCGTGCATAGGCAGATGTCTGCGTACAGAAAAAAAAGAAAATGAAAGACGATGAAAAAAAGACAAGCGTGTTTCAGTGTCACTAAGCGGAAAATTGGAGACATTGGAGGAAGCAGAGAAGGGGGAGGGGGCGTTCCAAACACAGGGAAAAATGTCGCTCTCTGTCTTCCACATTTCCCACAATATGTTACTTCATTAGCCCCACATTTACAGACCTCGATGAGTGTGTGCTCGAAACAGAAGCAACGCCACTTCGCTCGCCTGTTCCCTAATTAAGTGAAACTCGGGAGCCACAGATTCGACTTAATGAAGTCAAACAAAATATCGGCCGCCTCCACTGTCACCTCTCTGTGTGACTGCATCTCCTGAACGAACAAATATGTGCTTCCTTCTTCCGGCATCCCTTGCGGGAAAAGCTGGAGCGGCAGATTGGATCCCTTCTGGACTGTTCCAGGGATGAGAATGAAGTAAACAAGAGAATGAGCGCTCGATCTCAGGCTGTACTTTTGTTATTAGAGTGCACTATGTAGGTTTAAATAGCCACGCTGACGTCGAGTTAAACAATGTCTAGTAAGGGCAAACAACAGTGGATAATGCTTCCGTATGGAGAACTTCAGCACACCCGCGAGCATAATGCAATAAATGAAGCGTGGAGAGCGCTTTCACTCTCTATGGCATTCAGGTGACCGCTGAGACAGCTACGACTACATCAGTAACACTTTTACATGTCAGGAATAGAAAAACAAAATGGGAGCTGTTTTACACATTAGCGCTTCGAGAGCTAACCTCTCTAACAGTAGTTTCTGGCTTCATGAGGCCGTAGTTTGACAACCTCCTTTCGAGAAGCTTATGACGCAGGCTGCTTATTTCTCTTTTTCGAGTCTCTTTATTCGTTACCGCGCTTTGAATCAGCCACAATTTTATATTTACATAAAACTGCGGCCAGGATATCCATACCATGTTTATCGCTCACGTCAGGATCTCCTATGTCGCATCACAAGATCAGCTGTTTGCACTTACTGCATCTGAGTCGCCACACCCCAAACGTCATTGACTCAGTGTACGTGTAGGATTTATGACGCTCAATCATGCGTGCTCCAGTTGAGGTCCAAAGCAACACCACCACCAGTGAAGCAGTAGCGTTCGCTGACAGAATATCCGGGTATTCAACACAGACATGGTAGGAGTTGATTGAGATTGCATTACCAGGCGAATTGCACTTGGCTTACCTAAAATGTGGAAGATGACGCCAAGCTTCTCATATAATGCGTTCCCGCGAAGCGTAGTCTCCGAGACCAAACAATTAGCAATTGCTTTAAAATTTTCGTACATTTTGGTAGCACAGGTCGACAAAATAATACCATAGACTTAGACAAAAAAAAAAGAAACGCGGTGCCAATCCATTTCTGCAACGTCATGGTCTGGGGACAACATAGGCAAAACTAAAAAGAAGAGTAAACACATCGACGAGTCTCTAACGACGCTTGTACAGGAAAATGCGAACGTTATTTCGTTCTTACTTACCTCAAACTTTATAGAAACGACGTTTCGGAATAGTTTCTAGACTTTCGTTTGTAGATTCTCCTGCACTTACGGCTTAACCATTCTGTCCTCCTTATAGAATCGTCGTAGCTCCTAAAACTGCTTCCTCGACTGAGCACACTTATTAAGTTCTCAGATTCTCCTCCCTGATGCTTTACAAAGAGTAATTCGAGTGCCTCGGAGTGTGTGCGCATGTTCCGAAGAAATAAATAGACAGTCAAAAGTGTAATAAGTACTGCGTATGTCGCCGAAAGGCACAGCAAAAGTTTGTGCGGCGCGCAAAGTGAGATAATAATTTTGTTGGTTTTTTTAAGGATATCATATCTTCAATGGTAAGGGGCCAAGTTGTCCTTGGCCATAAAATGAGATATATTTCCTGCTACTCTTTTTATCCTTCCAAACATCCAGTGGAACTATGTATTGCTTTACTTGGTGGTGCACGCCTCCCCTCAGAAATTCAAGCCTCCGGGCACCTCAGGCTAGATGGCTGCCTCAAGCCACCAATACCCAATAGCAACGATTCCTTGCGTGTTCTTCCAATCGCCGCTGGCGAATGAAGCAAGTAGGGCCCTAGACTGAAACTTCTCGTAATCTTGAAGTGCAATGAAGTTTTGCAACTCTGTGTGTTGTTTTTCTTCTTACCTGCTGCCTCATTAGGGAACGTTTGAGGGAACAGATAATTGAAGGGGAGTATTGCCTCCCTCAAACCTTGCTAGAATACGTAAGGTTTGAGGATAGCAAAGTTTCTGTTTCAAGATTATACACGCGGCAGTCTTATCTTTTGATCACGCGGGAAAATAAACACGCAGTGAGCGCAGCAGGTGCGTTAAAAGAAAATGCATGTCAATGCATATGCCGAATAAAAGCCTGAAATGCCCTTAAAAACATAGGTAGATGACCCGATGATGACAATTGCTCAATGGCTGACATGTCGGGAAGTGGAGATCTTGTTCTCGGTGGGACCAAATATAATATTCTGTTCAGGTGACAATTTCGCTATAATGCTTGATCATATCTGCGACCAGATGCCACTGACACTTTAAGTTCTCTTGAAAGCGATCGCTGTGAAATCTTGAAGCAATAGGGAATGTTAAAATGAAAGCAGCAACGCTATAGCTGTAATGGAGCTTTGCAGCTGCGTATACCTGTGCTTTCTGTTGTCCATTAGCGCGCGTATTTCACGCGATAATATTGAAACTCACTGTTCTTATTTACCTCCATTCATGACAATTTGATGAATTACCACTCAGCATTGCCTGGGATGAATTTCGATCGCCGAAGGATGGAAAATGAAATTATTCATAAATGCGCCAATGTTTTTGCATAATTCCTGCAGGGATCTACACGATTCGTATTGCCGATCCTATAAGAGTACAGTGTGTCTGGAGCGCCACAGTTAAGTATTGCGGATACGTAGAGGCAGCGAGCTCCATTCTGTGCCGCTACAAGCATCCATCATTTCATTCTATTTGTTTCTTCTTTCATTGCAAGGACAGAACCGTGCTGTCAGTTCATGTGACATACTCAGAGGGACAGTCTCCCTGGGAACCGTCGGGATGCAGTCCGAATGGAGTGATAGTTACACAACAAACCCGTATTTGATATTCAAGGCAAAGTTTGCTGCGAGCGGGCATAGTAGGGCGTTGTGGTCTCTCCGTGTAGCGTTGGAGTAGTGGAATGCAGACCCAAAGCCAACTCGGGTGTTCGGAAGGCAAGGACAATACAGGTACCTATTAGTACAAGGAAATGAGCATCTGACAACGCGCAACTACATTCACGTGCTTGCGTCAGGTGTGGCACTGAAAACGTACGGACGTTGCAGATGAACACAATGCTCCCAGTGCTCTGCGCATGATCGTAATGTTGACGATGATGATGCTCGTTGTTATCATGATGGCGGTTGTCGTGGTGGCCATGATTGCGATAATGATAATGATCATTTCCACCAAAAATAGTCCAAACGTTCTGTGGCAGATAGGTGGCGGCAATAGGCCGAAAATCGAATGGTATAACGAGAACAAAAGTAGGTCTATAATGAAACAGAAAAAAAAGAACACAAATAAAGAGATACGCAACAAAACAGGCACGGATTCGTGCACCTCATCCGTATATTGTTATTATCGTTTGCCGGGGAAATACTTGCATATTTATGCCAGCTCAAGCAGACTCCACAACAGCCTTGATGACAACCATCAACAATTTATCGCAATACTGAACCCTTGAAAATATTTAGAATTGTTGCTGTGTTAGTGATGTTGATGCTTTTGACCCAGTGCTAGAACTTCTTGTAATAGAGATTGTGTACTAACCGTTTCTAGTCTACTCTTCCTTTAGTATCGCCCTTTATTAGGCGCTAGAAAGTCCCCTCGGTGTTAAGTTTTACAAGTTATCGAAATACTTTGCATGTAAGTTGTGCAAAACCGCATTGCATGAGCTCAGCACCCTTGGCGAAGAATTTGTATGACAATCGAAGGTAGCCAAGCTTGCAGAGGTTCTAAGCAGTGAGCGCCTTGCGCAACCTGTCAAAGCCAGCTTTTTGCCTATTTTCGTGTCTATATTTCACTCTAAAACACGCAGATTGCTATAAGCAAAGTATTGTCACGCACCAAATTAAGCTAACTAGCAAAGCTTCCCAAGTATATGGGAGGGGTCATTAGCAGAGAGCCTATGAATTTTTCCCAATCATTGCATAAAGCCCTACATCTGAGCATACTACATAAAATGCTTGTAGTAGAGCATTCTAGATGACAAAAGTTGTTGCATGGTGCTGGAATTCTTGTGTGCGCTGTTCTCTTCCAAAAATATCTGCGCCTGCTCTCTTATTTACTTTAATCTATGTAGACATAAAAGTGAGCGACATGTGAAAACCTCGTCGCCAGCCGAGTGTGAAAGACGTTCCCGGAGGATGAAAAGGCGCACATACCAACCGGGCGAAGAGATGTTGCTCACGCAATGGCGTCATAGCGAAATATTTTTTGACGAACAAAATACAACTTTCACTCTTTGACAAAACCACCTCTGGCTATGAAGCGCGAAGGATGACGACAGGCTAGAATTGTATAGAGAAATATAGAGGCCCAACTCATTGCTGCTGTTTGTAGTAAAAGGGCAG
Source organism: Dermacentor variabilis (assembly GCF_050947875.1). NCBI lineage: Eukaryota > Metazoa > Arthropoda > Arachnida > Ixodida > Ixodidae > Dermacentor > Dermacentor variabilis. The sequence continues at coordinate 30,911,079 of NC_134572.1, read as the reverse complement.
AACATTCTCGAGGTAGTTACCGACTAGTGTCGGAGCAGGCACTTCATCGACGTCGGCGTGAGGCAGCGTAATCGCCCAAGTGATACTCCTAGCGCATGCGACAACGACATAAACATTGGGACAGTACTTTGCGCCACTAACTCGGCTGGGAAGCGACATGTCGCTACTGTCCCACAAAACGTCCTTTGAGCATTTGTTGTTCTATGCACTTACCGCTTTCATGAAAGCTCATCTGCCTCTCTGTTTAACTAATCGTATGTAACTACTTCGCTTCCGTGGTTAGTGGAGTATTGCTACGCAATCAACAGGAATAAACTTAATATTTCATCCTTCTATCTCGCATTGACTTATTGAATTATAGAACCATTGAAATCGCGAATATGCCTGGTGTAATGGGCGATCACTCCCTTTGTAGGATTTCTCGAAGTGCATTGAATAATATCTTCATATAAATATAATAGTTTCTGATATTAAGAAACTCATATAAACAAGTGAAATTTTTTGGCAAAATGATTCGAGAGAAATGCAACCTACGTGCAAATTAAGGGGGACCGAGAAACCAGTTACCAAAGTCTGCAGTGCGAATGAAGAAAGAAATGAAAAAGAAGGTGAGGCGGCATTTGCCTCTTGGCCAATCCCCCCGCAGTGGGTACACGCGCCATCGAAGAAGAATATCCTATCCTATCCTATCATATCCTATCACATCCTTTCCTACCCTATTCTCTGGAAATCGGATTAAATTGTCCCGCAACCCTTTCTTGTATATCTATGTTCACGGCGATATTAGTTTTATGCTGTTTAGCAAGAACGCTTGAGAAAGGATGGTAGATGAAGAAGGCACTAAATTATTACCAAAACCTGGAAAAGAAGAAGCTGGGTGCCGACATTTGATGAACCTTTTTACTACATTCCTAAGCAAGCTTAAAAACCATAACGATGCGAGATGTACCGTTATTTGAAAAAAAAGATTAAAAAAACAGTTAAGCAACGAGCAGGCAACAGCGTGATGTTTTTCACTGGCCTTAATTCGCCCCCTTCAATATGCATAGAGAAATAACAAGGCAGAAGAAGGAAGGGAAAGTCAATTTTCCGTCCGTAGCAGTAAATAAAAAGTTGCATCTTGGGGCTCCTAGAAATTAGGTCACAAACGGATGCACAGGCCTATGTAGGAATTCTACAAAAATGGCTTTCGTCGGCTGCTCTTTAGAGTGGGCCTGTTCGCTCTCTAAGATGCAAGAGCACACCGTGTTCTTCGTGTCCTTCAAAGGGAGGAAAGCGCTGGAAATTGAAAAGGAAGGCCTGCAAAAATTCTTGTGTCGAGGACGCTCATAAAGCGGGCGTCGACAGAAAATCGGATCAAGACTGCCGCCACGGCATCTTCTTTCTGCATTGAGCTGGCTCTGAAATCCCTGTGCGGTAACGCAAAGCAAAGCAGGTTGTTCTATTCTCGTTGTCGTCACCGGTGATGTTGTCGTCGTTTGTTTATAAGAAAGCAATACGCACCATTTTACACACATCAAAACTCTTTCTATCTGATGGTAGAAGTAAAAATTTTAAAAATGTGGTGAAGTACGTGGTGTTTATAGTATAAAACATGAACAGCTGTGAATAATGTCGACATAAGTGCAGTTATCTCTTCAACATTGGCAATATAAAAAAAATTACAACTCAACAATTCAAATAATTAAATTTTGTGATTGTATGTGCCAAAACCACCATTAGATTATGGAGCACGGAATAGCGAGAGACTCCGAACTAATTTTGATCCCCTGAGGTACTTAATGTGCATCCAATGCACGGTGCACGGGTGTATTTTTGCTCTTCACCCCCGTCGAAATGCGGTCCCCGCGGCAGGGATTCGATCCCGCGCCCGCGGGCTTAATAGCGCGAAGCCATAATGACTGGGCCACCACGGCGGGTACAGACAACTTAACGACAAAGCAAATTTGTTAGAAGCAACCCTGTGCGGATAATTTGTTGAAATGCATAGAAGTTGAAATGCCCTTCGGCGTTCCGCTGGCAAGCTACACCCAAGGATTCGCTCTATGGCTTACAACGTGTGCTCCTTAGCTGAGCAATGTTTGTTATTCTACAACAATATTGTTTTCTTTTGTTCAGCGTCCGTACTTCTAACCCACATGTGCGTTGGCGGATGCGATAGCAGTGGCGCCAACTTACTCTGCCGTTCCGGTTCACTCATTTGCGGTAACGATCGTACGAAACGTCTGAAGAACTTGCCCGCAGAGAATCAACTCCACTTTTTCACCGGGCATCTGCTCATGCTGCTTTCTTACCAGAGTACACCCGATTCCTCGGTCTTCGTTTCCTGCGTCCTTTCTATCACATTTGCTCTGAAGTAAGTGGGCATCGTGCGCCCTCAACTGGTAAGCACCTACCTATCGCGTATTCTTTTTATCGAGTTGTTCACTTCATCGTATATTAACCGCAATCACCTCGAGCTCGTAAGACTGAAAGGTCAACAACAAAGAGCCACCGACAGTTATCCTTAGGCCTGTATTTGTGTTCCACACATCGTACGGGAAACGTTTGCTTTAGTTCTGTTTACATCCTTTTGTGACATAGCTCTCTATTCCTTGTAATAGCTTTGTTGTTATCATTATGACGCATTATGGCGCAAATCTTCTTCATACTTCGGTTACTATAGAGTTCTGTTGCTAGGCGCAATTGGTCGCTCGTTGGATCGCTCGCCCCTGCGGTCGCATTCTAGTGAATTTTACAAATACGAAATGCAAAAGTATTCGGTACTGTGATATTGGTGCACCTTGAATACCGTTCCCATCGCTCATCCGCCCACAAAGCTGTGAAGGTACTTTGCTCTTTCTTGAAGAGGACGGGCTTATCTGAACGCCTTTGACTTGCTCAGGCCCACCGATTGCGTGCACAAGCTCACCGCAGCTTTCCTCGCCCCTCCCCTCCCTCTCTCTATTTCATCTTTCTATTCCCTCTTTCCCGTTCCCCAGACGAAGGTAGCAAACTAGACGCATTTCCAGGTAGCATTTTCCCTTTATTTCCTCCTCCTCATTCTTAATGGATTCCAGGTGACTGCGAACTGTCAGTTTCACGAGCGACACAAGGGTTATTTTATGCAATCTTTGTCGCTTTTCGGAATGCGTGGGATTTCGCCAACTTTCGGAATGCCTTAGACTCAAATGCATGTTTTTTATATTTTAGTCCCTTTTCATGTTTCCAGGTGATGTTTTTCTAGCTTGCTTAGGCAGTTTGATCACCTCTATTGTGTCTACTTATTCTCATGTAACGTAAGTGACCTGAGAAATAAAAGTGGGTAACTTTGCATTCATATCACAGGGCAGCTCGTCTTTATTCATAAAATCTGCTTTTATGCATGTGAGTTATATTTGGTGGGATTAATTACCAGGCTCAATTCACGTCACTTGATGTCGGCGATGTTACCACAGAGATTTATGGGATGACCTTAGGTGTGCGTACAAGGATCAGGCGAAATAATCTAGCTTCACGAGGCCATGCTGCCATCATTTACGTCAAGTACATTGAAAAGGATTTCCCTGTAGGCACTAAGGTTTCATTTGTCTTCTCGGCGTGTGCTTTATCATCAAGTGGCTTTCGTCAACCGTAATAACACGGACGAGAACAAAAATATCAGAGAACTTGACGAATCATTGATGACGTTCTTTTAAGATAGACTCACTATCCCGTACTTCTAAGCAAGGTTATTGATTTTCCCATACCACGCCTCCATACCCCCACCCCCATTTCCACGTAACCTTGCTTCCTTTCAGTTTCGAACGATGCAACCTTCAGTGAAAGAAGAGAAAGACCGATGAAAGAACCATCCTAGATTTGTAAAGATACCTTGCATATAAAAACTAAGATTAATTTATTAGGTCGCCGCATTGTCCACGGTATCCTTCGGAGGAATGAATTCTTGGAAACCTTTTTAGGGGCACGTGTCCAAGTTCAATCTTTTTTATTTGTCATTCTTGTCTTTAGAGCACGCTTTCTTGCAATGAATGCAGGTCGGGATTTTCATTACTGAATGTGGAATACTGTCTCTGCGAGTCTCTTTTCTATTTTCTAAAGCATGGGAAATTACAACTTCAGCTGGATCATTGAGGATATTATATTTAGAAAACTCAAACAAACGAAGATGTTCGTTTATTTTAGCAGCAACTTTCGAATATCAAAAAAGAAATCAAAGCAAATGTGCTACCCCTACCTCTCCTCTAGTCGTCTAGCGAGATTATAGGCACGTGCGGGTTAGGAATTAGAAAAGCAACCGTTGATTTTGCGTGATGACAAAGTAAACACAAGCGCCTATCCCCCGGAGAGACAATACCTGTCAAAAATTGCCGCTCTTTTTTTTTGGGGGGGGGGGGGCGACAAGTTCATTATTACATATTTCTGGAACTAATTGTTTTTGTCAAAGAGTTTTAACATTTCGTTAGTAACAAGCGTTAAGCTAATTGAATGTAATGCGTGTTAGAATGGCGCTTCTCCCACAAGTGAGAAGCCAACCGATTGCCTCATAACGGAATCACCCGTACGGACTTTCCATCACAATTAGTCCAAACAGCTCGATGAGAAACTGCTGCCCCGTTCCCATTATGGCTTCTCTCGTTGTGCTGCCATGAAGCCTTGAGAAATGATGCCAATCAGGTCCCAGAACCAGAATCTTTCTAATGACGGCGTTCCCGTCCCTGTATTTTATCATTCATTAGTACGTAGCGTCCAAATGATATTTGAGTCAGCATCTAGTAGCACAAACGTTAGATGTCCTATATTTTCAGCACGCCTACACTTTTACACAATCGTAGTATGAGTAATACGTAAGAGTACACAAGCAACTAGTCCTCCCTGACAGTATCGTGCACTGGCTTTGCATGCAAAAGAAAGAATCATTGCTTATTTATTTGGCTCAGCATTGTTGACTCTGAATTAATTCTTGTTTCTTCTACAGTTTCCAATAAAATGATTACAGCCTCCTTGTTATACGCCAGTGTTCTGTAAATGTTTTTTTTAAATAAATGTACGATTACTGTCATCCAGTTCATCGTCCTTGTAAGGACAAATGTGCAGGGCGTTATCTGGGATCACGAATTATATGTACAGTGACATGTAACCGAGGCTTGGGCTTAAGGAACATAAGATATAATAGTTCGAGCAGCAGGTAGGGGCTTGTTAGAGCTTTCACATTGCTTCTTTGCAGCCAGATTTTCTCGGGCTGAGAAACCATCGCGTCAGAGAGAACTGGGTGCTGGAGTTGAAAAATGCATCGGAGTTAGTAATCTGCATGAGCTGACAGAGTACAATATTTTTAGCAGTGTACGATATAAAACGCTTGCGTGTCCTGTGCAGTGAAGAATTTCGGAATGTAAAACACGGTGCTCGTGGTCAGTACCCTCATTTCTTGCAGGTTGCGTGGGTCGCTACAAAGTGCTACAGCTATTTGTCGTTATTTTTGCTTCTCTCCAGAAATACAACCGCATTCGAGGTTTATTCGGATTATAATAATTATGGATCCAACCTAGAACTTTCTTAAATTATGGTTCTTCTCTGCAAGGCATATGTAAAGAGCGGTCGTTTCAAAACTCCTAAGGCACCCATTACATGGCTAGAACAGTGTAAACAAATTGCACGGTCTCGTATATTTTTTCCTTGTGAAACTTCGAAATACGCGAAAAGGAGCAAGAAGCAGGTATATCCATTGTCTGCGCGCCACTGAAGCGATGTTCATTCTGCAAGACTGTCAAACCTCCTTGAAGCGGGAGCTGGCAAATTGTTGGTGTATCTTATTCGTGAAACGAGCGGTTTCTTACAGCTGTAGTTCGCTCATGAGCAGTGCGTTCGTCGTAAGAAAAGGCTGAAACGTTGGGGTCATCAAAATAAAGACAATTTAATCAAAAATTGAGGATCCATTCTACCGGGGGAAGGTGTTGAGCAACGAAGCTGCTATGGTGCTATAAATTGCGTTGGTATAGATTTTTGTTAATATGCAATTAGACACATAATTATGTACACGCCATTTATGCGAAATAAAAGGAAATATCAGGCGCGCACTACGCCACGCACTACGTCATACATACACATAGATACCACCAAAGGGCTTTTACGATGACGCTCTAAAGACGTAGGTGTTGTCGATGTAGCTGCGATGGGGCGCCGTTTAGACGCTGGTGGCAGTTAAACCGAGTCTCGGTGCGAGCGACGATATGCGTTGAGCGGGGCGTAATCCAATGGAGTGCACGAAACAAAACAAAATAGATTTGTTTGTAATTTGCGATTAAACATACTTCCTAGTCAATTAGCCGAATTAAACTTCGAAGGAGAAGTTTTATTCTAGCGGACAAACATGGGGCTGTCCGTTTCCCTCTCGTAGAAGCCCGTGTATTGACAGCAGTGGGGAATTCCACAATGTTTACAACTCCACTGTGAACTACGTGTATGAAAAGTAAATGAAACTCGGTCGTCTAAGCCGCTAACTGTCATATAATTTGTTTCTGGATTGTTTTCATAAAGCAATAGTTATAGCTGTTTTCTCTAACCGTACTCCCCGTATATGCCCATGTATTGACAGCAGACGGGAATTCTGTAGCATGTAGAACTTCCATGTGAACTAACTAATTCTGACAAGTAAATAAAACTCGCCGTAATGATAGAGTCGTCTTAGCGGTCAATTTCGGTATAATTTTATCTATGCTACCTACACTAGATTGAGAGCTACAGAGCCCTCGCTGGAAAGTTGGCTTTGCTGCCAGGTGTATTTGTTCGCCGCCACGATAAAACCCTTTACGAGCTTCATGAAAAAAAAAAAGTCTTGCGAATGCATGCCGAGCCAGAATCGATCGCAGATAGCGCTTATTGTATCCCGGCAGTCAGCTTTCACTAACCGAACTAACTGATGTTCAAGTAACTGAGCATACGACGGAAGACTGCGGCCTTCTATTAAGTTATTCCGTGTGTTAATAAATCCTGTATTGTAACGAGGTGAGTTTTGCAGATGGCGGAAAGTTCGTTTAAATTTAGCCTAAATAATTTCCTTCTGTGCTGGGAAATACACTTCCTGCGTCGCTGCTCCCATTACGGCGTCCAGTACCACCCTTTCCGGACAACATTAAGTGGGCTGAACTAGAGACCGTTTTCAGAAGCGAAGATCCTTGGACCATTGCTGCGTGCGTCGCTGGCGCAGAAATCAACGAGGCTGCTGGAGCAGTACTTCAAGTCGGCAGGTCTGTATGGCCATTTACAGACTTGACGCGCAACTTCAAGTGTGAGCGCAACTCGCTCTCTCTCTCTCTTTCCTTCTTTCTCACCTTAGGCCCTTTGTCTTCTTCCCATATACAGGGTAGCAAACAGGGCGTGCGCCTGGTTGACACTCCTGGATTTCGTAGATTCTCTCTTTCTTGTAAAGGAATTTTGCTTTGTCAAGTAGATTCGGCTGCATATTGATGCAGAGGGGACATGATGCTGTCAACGCACTCGTTCCTTAGGTCCGTGTCAACCAGTGCTGCAGTGACATCGATGGCGACATAACTGACGAAAGTTATTCATACATTGCATAGACCCCTATTATAGATAGATAGCAATATAGACCGCATGCATATAGACCAGCGACAGGCTTGCTCTCCGATATATTGTGCATAGAATCATTTCATCCAGGACACATAGTATATATTTCCGTTCCACTCCCTAAGCCAACTGAAGTAAACAGAAGATCGGAGCCTTTCCACGCTAAATTATGCAAAAATTATGCATCCGCATATTTATTTATAATTTGCTGATTAGAATGACAGAGTATCAAGTATTAAAGTCATGCTGGAGTAATGAGAGACACCGCAGTGGAGCTATTTGGATTTTGGAAAAACCTGTGATTCCTTAGTGTGCAACTAATGGCCGATGCGCGGATGCATTTTTATCCGATCCTCAGTTGAGTCCAGCCGCCATGATCGGGGTTGAACCCGTAACCTCGTGCCCAGTAATGTAGCTTCACATCCTCCAATTCACTGTGGCTGCTCATAAACGTAGCAACGTTTTTCGTAAAATTAGCAGTGTACAACAACATTTCTCGGCAGATGCCCAGTTTGTTCCTCCTGCAATTAGATTTTCTTGGAAGATGACACTTTATCACATTTTCCCAACACGTGGTGGCCAGGGATGCTGGTGGTTCCCGTTCTGAACACCATCCCTTCAGAATGAAAGCTACATAATCAGTAGAAAGCCCAAACCAAGCGTGAACCTTTATTCCGGATTATATGCGGAGCTTTCAGTGAGAGCCGTATACCACTTGTACGTCTTCATGGATCTGCCGTTAAATTGTTTCCCGCAAGCAGAAATGGGTCATGTTGCAATTTTTCAAGCAACAGATCTCATTTTGCTGCTCGCACTTCAGGTCGTCGCACGTCTTCATGTCTGGTTTGTAACGGCTGCAGTCTTCTTTACCTCTGTCGACGAAACACGTGGTGGTCACCTCTTTCTGCGCATTTGCTGCATGGGAAAATGATAGCATTTATTTACTCCTTTGCAAGCCTTTTATCTATGATTAATTAAGATAGCCTGGCCAATATTCAAATAAGATTTTCCTTGTGTTATGAAACAAAGGCATCAAGAAAAATATAAAGAAATGAGTTTCTACAGCCCGGCCAATAACATATCTACGCTTTAAAGAAAAATATGAACGTCAGTTAACCAGTGGTCGTTACGTAATTACCACCAACTGGAACTGCAAAAATCGCCTTGCGAACGATCACAAACAAAAATATGTATACTGAGTAATCGAGTGCTCTTGCTGGTAGTATGCAAGGTTTGGTCCAGCTTTCTCTGCGCTGCGACAGTACCGTCCTATTTCTCATTATAAATGGCCTCTCCTGCAGTGTGCTATGTTACTGATGAGGTTCAATGTTAGAAACCACCACAGTGGCTATGCGAGAGTAAGGTGCTCCGAAATAATTCTAACCACTTCGGATTATTTACCGGGCACCAAAAGCTCAACACACGAGTGCTCTTGTGTTTAGCCTATGCCTAAACCATGCCACTGAAGGCGGGAGCCCAGCCCGTGACCTCGTACTAAGCAGCAACACGCCATATCTATGCTGATCAACCACAAGGGTTGTAATGTACGTTATCGTCACTGCAAAAGAAAAGCAAATATAAGGTTTCCCTCATGGTGGTCTTCAACGCATTTTATATGTTCTCATACAAATTTTGCGCAGCTTAAGTGCGGTTTAATTATATCACCAATGCCTTTACCTCTGTAGCGGCTGAGCAGAAGAGATGTTCATCTGAATAAAATCACGGTTGTGTTGGCTATGCCATACAAGTTCACCTATATAGTAGCACTCTGTTTTCGTAAGCCCTTACACTGGAATTTTAAAACGCTTTATGGATGCATTTCAAGAGAGGCCTATTTAAGATGGCAAAACATCTCCGCTTTTGGAGAGGTTGATTGTTTCCTCACCGCAGTCGAAGAGAATATTGACCATCACGCAGACGAAGAAGGCAAAGGTAGCAACGCCAAGCAGAGTTCCAGGCTTCATTGCCGCGATGCCAAACGAAATCTCTCTGGCCATTCAGAAAAGAAGATGCCCAATTGTGGCTTCTCTCTAGTGATATAATGGATGCCGAATGCAGTCATCTTTTATACCGTTGACGAAAAACAGTATAAAAAAAAGGCTGGTCCACGTGCCGGAAGCACGTAGACGTCTTTGCCTCGCGCGTAGTTGGTCGTAAATTTTGGTTGACAGATCTGGAATAGGGCCATGGCCTTTTTGAAGCAGGATTCACCACGAAAACTTTTACTCGACTGCGTGGCATGTGCGGCGGGTGCAACATGTTCAGAGTCATAAATGTGGCGTGCGTCGCATGACGGCGTCGCAGCAAAGATAAGCCCTTCCGAACTTAGTCACGATGAAAGTACGCTGTAAAAAGTTCGCAGTGTCGCACCTACAAAGCACCAACTTTTATTTATAATAAATTTTCTCTTTTTTTCCTCCTTTTCTTCCAGCGCCATGTACATACTGTATACTTTAGCCCACATGAATATCCGGGCGGCATTCGATGGAGACGCCCACATGCATACGCAAATACAGAACTGCAGGTGGTGCAATTTCGTCTGAGCACATGCCTGTAATGTTTTATACTTGTCGTACCTCTTTATGGTAGTGATATACTTGTGTCGCTATAGGCGGAGTTAGCCAGCCAGAGTGGTATCATTTCTTTCACTAAAGCGTCAGATGGACTGTCCGATGCTCGGTGTTGTCATTTTGATATTGTCTGTGATCTTGTCGGCGCACAGGGCGATTACACCTAAGCTCAAAACACGCACATAACTTTATTCGATAATATAGCTATATATTGCAGTGTCCCAATTGGAACCTCTGTACTCGGGGTCTGTTGACACGTACGCCTTATCTCTTGCCAACTTATCACGCTATAAGAAATTTTTATACCATCATTACTCGTCGACGGGTATTGTATGTAAGATTCCACGAGCTAGGAATGGCTGTTTATTGAGTAGCCATAAATCTTAATAGCACATTATTTAAAATAGAAAGGTCCACATGTATAAGAGAAAGAAAATTTAAGAGAAATGATATTACTGAACGTCTCTCAATCCTCTTATCCTGGAGTTCTAAGGGCACGCGCAGGCACCGAATCTCCTTGAGGACTTGTGTGAAGCCTTAACAATCCACAACCGACCAAATTTCATACTTCAGAAACACCTTCAGCCGTATATGCGCGACGTCCTTCTTATCTCAGAAACATCGATGCTTCAACCTAAACTGCACTAGAGCGATTTCAAAGAAGATCTGAGGAACACCCTGTCACGAGTTGATGACGTCGTTTTTGCTACAATAGCGTTTGGGTTTTCGCAACTGAAATTTCGTGAATTCTCATTTTCAAGTGCCTGGATATTTTTAGAAAGTCGTCACGTGGAGTGCAACTCGCATTAGCCGTAGCAGACCGCTAGCCTCGATGACAACGGCAGCAGCGTAATGACTGGTAGTCTCTCATGGCTTTTACTGCATGGCAACGGTGCTGCTCATTGGCAATGTTATTTATTTGACGTAACAAGCATTTCAGCGCTATTATATTGTGAGATCTAACAACATTACGTTAGCGCAGGCGGCGAGTCAATGACAAATATTTATGGTTAATTAAGTTCAGCTGCTGGCCCGTGCTCACAATTTGTGCTATACGCTAAATCAGTTAGTCAGTTGAAACCGTTAGTTAGTGACGGGCTTCCCAGTTAGTGAAGGTGGCGGCACACCGACAGAAACTTTCTTTTACGAAAAAACAAAAGATTAATTCGATCACTTGTAAGGGCCTAAACGCTTCGCTAAATGGTACGAAGTTCACGCCATTCGCAAAGGCTTGTTTAGCAAGTGCAATAATCGCTGCTAGGGATGGAATAATTCTATACAATACAATGCAACAAAGCAATTAAGAAAAAAAATAGAATTTACTAGAAAGCCATTCATAATTTGAAACCTTTTCGTGCGCCACTTTTAGTCTAATTATAGTGGATTAATTTGAATAAACAGCACTGACTAAGCACGTTCTAGCAACAAAGCTTCTGCGTGTGTAACTGCGAGCATTATAATGGGACAGTAAGCGAAAATGTTACGTCAGCCTATTAGCGAACTACTTATTCAACAGCAACATTGTACCTGCTACAGTGAGAGGAGGCTTCTTTAGCCCCCCAAAAGGCCTCCAAAACAGAATACTACCGAGGACGCCTAGTTTGGCCAAGCCAAACTAGGCGTCAGCATTCATTTGATTCTTCACATATCAAATTATACTTGATAAGTTTGTTCTTGTTTTTTCTGCTGGTAGATTCGACGCTTTCGACTGTGATGTCCGTTCAGTTAAACGACGCCGAACTGAATACCTCGTCGAGAGGGTGCGATGCCTGTGGCGTGACTCACGTTGCGCATTTCTGGCCAGGAGTAGAGTTATAGTATCAAGTACGCCTTAGGTGTTTAGGTTTTTCTTTTCTTTTTTTATCCTTCTCTCGCTCACCTATTGCATCCCCTTGCCCCTCCCCCAGTACAGGGTAGCCAACCGGAGATAATCTCGGGTTAACTTCAATGTCTTTCCTTTGCCTATCTCTCTCTCTCTCTCTCTCTCTCTCTCTCTCTCTCTACGCCTTAGGAGCGGATGGTAGGCGCCTACCCTAAACAAAAACCGTTAATCACATTTGCTATAAAAATCTTGTGAAATATCTTCTAAATTTTATGGGGAGTGAGCCCTATATAGAAGTGCTTCAAACGTGCCGCCAACGTTACCTCCCTCTTATAAAGGTCGGCTTGGCTTCACAGCGATTTGACACTCTTTCTTCAAGATAGCCAGAAACATGCACAAAGCTGTTTTCTTTTTTATTTTTCGTTCTCTATTTATGGATTTTACAATTGAGAGTTTTGGTACTGTAACTGATTTTAACTTTTTAGAGTTTGAACATTCACGGAAAGTGGCATTACTGCTTGTTGGCGGCAGTATGGCTCCATGGCATGATTTTCGAATGCGTGTTCATGGAGAGCAGCCCTGCGATTCCACGCATCATCTACTGCGAGTGCAACGCAGAAAGCGCTAAACTTAAGCACGTGGGAATCTCTGGACTTTCGCACTGCGTGCTCTGCAAGGTTGCCAGAGAACGTCCGACATTTTTCTTATGCTTACCTAAGACAGTCACATACTGCGCATACAGTTGCTCCTTGCTCATTCTTATTCTTGCATCATAACATAGAAGCGCCTCTTATTCTTGTGAATATTGTCCCCGTAAAAGCAAGAATAAAACAATTAAATATTATCGTGCTGTTTGAAAATCAAACTTATATAGTAAGTCACCTTGCCGGGAAACCAGCATCATGAAAATGAAAGCTACTGAGGAGAAAAACTAGCTAATGCAAAATTCTTAGCAAGCAACTAGACTTGAGAAAGGCGGCATTGGCAATGTTCGCTAGTATTGTATCAAGTTCTTTTATATCAGAAAAAAAGAATTAAATGATGATTGAACCACGCCCCCACACTCAAATTTTCACCAGATAAGAAAGTATAGAAGGAAAAGGGCTGCTTCCGAAAATAGCAAAGCAGCGTATAAGCGGATAAGCAACTTTTCCTGTCACGAACAGCGTATGGTGGTCGGACATTTCAAAGACTAAAAAGAACAGCTCGCATAAGTAAAGAAGGAGGTACCTTCCCGGAGAAGGAAACAACAGTTAGAGATAAATGCAATAAGCATAATCGAAGCTGTAAAGTAATTTCACGCATATTGTGCTGCTTCGGAAACTTGAACTCCATGCACCCACAGGCTGATGAAAAAAAGAATGACAGACTGACAAGAAAAGGAACAAACATCGGTTGCGGGCCACCAGGGAATAAATTCGTTCGGTAGACATACTTTGCCTCGATCTGAAAACTTCAAGACACGCTGGCGAAGCAGTATTGCTTACAGTTGAGTTGTTAGTTGTTAGGTATCTTTTTTTGGCATGCCTCTATTCAGAAGGATCATTCTGTAAGGCTGTCAGTTTCTGCAATATCAAGTGCATGGCTTCTAGGCGAACTGTCGACTCAGTAAAGGAATTCGTAGGTGAACTTTGGCTGCAGAGGCCACCATTATTTAAATTATTTCCATGAAAGTTTCTGCCACAAGGAAAAGACTTCGGGAATTCAGTATCCGGCTACACACTGTAGTTTGAATTATTTTTATTTGGAATATTTAGAATCAAGCACGCAATGTTTACTTTCTTATGCTTGGATAAATTTGAGAAAGGTGCACAAAACAATAATAAAGCACTTCGGTTTAATATTTTGTTGTCATGCTTTGTCGTGGTATCGCCCTACTGCCTGGAAACTCTGTGCTCAAAATTTCGGGCAAGCCGACTAAAGTCCCAATGCGATGGCGAATTGCGTTTTTATGCAAAGCCGTTTATTCAACTTAAAAGCAAAATAAACGTACGTATTGAGGCCCATCAATAGATTCTGCGTAATCAGTCTGAGCGTGCGAATAACAATGTCACATTTGATATAGAGGAATAAGAGAAAGGTAGAGAGGTTAACCAGAGAGAAAATGCGGTTTGCTAACCTACGTACACTGAGGAGTTGTGCATGAACGGGGTCCATGTAAAGTTAAGCAGAAAATATATATAGAAAGAAACAAAGTGCATGCGCACTGCCGTTCACAGCGCAGCATAACAATTAAATCTTATCAGTGCTATAGTCACTAGTGCAGGTTTGTTGTCCGTAATAACTGCAAGAATGGTTCTTTGGTCCTTTTCTGCAATGGCTTGAGAGGTCTCCATTCAAAACTGACTTATTCTCACAATAGTCTGTCGTTAGTACAAGCTAGAGCTGTCGGAAGCATTTATTTCTGCACACTGTTTTGAAAACAGCCGCACAAAACATCTTGAAGTGTCTCCGTGAGACCGCACTCATCATTCACAGCGCTGTCAGCCATTCCAATTGAAGGCATACGATTTTATAAAGGCTACTCGTAGACAAAGCAAATACAGTCCCAGTTGGATGCAAAGGTGGCGCGAGGAATTTGAGTGGTGCAGTTGGTTGTTTTGAATCAAAACTTCGTTACTGCCACAAGAAGAGAGCAAAGTATCGTTCCAGCGCACGAAGTATTCTAATTTCATCTGAGCACATCAACGGTATCAATTATTGTGTGGTGTCTTCAAGAGCTATCTTCGTAATGTTATTGGCATGCTCTTTATCCATAATGCCGCTTAGACTTGGAAGCTATTGAGACGTAATGTAGTACCCCTTCTCGGTCAACGTATGAACGAGTTCCCTGATCTTGAACCAGTTCATTGAACCGGAGCTGCTTTTGAATCGCAGAATACAGACGATTTTTGTGGTTTTCTCGTAGTTGTCGAGGGGAAGTGCCGCGCGAAGAGCTGCAAGTTCCGCTGCAGTAGACGTCGTCAGCTGGCCTATCTTTAAACTGAATGTTGGGACTCTGGTTAGGAAAGCAATGGCTTCTGCAATACCGTTGAAAGTAGCCAACCCCCCACTAAATATGTGGACGTATTCGATGTATCTCTCATGCCAAAGAACCGAAGACAGCTGTTGAGCAGCAGGAGATGATACCTCGTATTTCTTTCTGATTTCTGGTATATGTTATGTGCAGTCCGGGTCCAACCAAACACCAACAAGGAGTCGTTGGCTTAGTTGCTAGAGAGAAGCTTGGTGGAGGACAGGAGTGTAGGTTAGGAACCTTGCCCGAGTCCGTTTCAACGCCTCACTATCTTCAGAACGACTACAGACATCATGCGGGGCTAAAATCACTGCTCATTTAATAAATATGTGAAAAAGACTTTGTATATAGTGTGCGATTGCCACTTACAGATATTTTCTTTTTCCTTGAGGTCGCAAGCAAACGCAATGTGTAGGAATACTTGTGCATGTAAGTATTTTCAGCAAGTTAATACATTTGTTTTTGCGATTGATTCAGCTGAACACCTTGTTACTCTGTATTCGTTAGTAAAATTATTCATCAGACAATGTAACTCTAGCTTCTAAGATGGCCTACTGCAATATCCTAACTTTCTATCAACTTAAAAATACCGTCCCCTGTTACGAATCCCGGGTTAATGACGAACCAAGCTTAGCAACGGTGAGCCAAAACATTTTATTGCCGCTTTATTTGTCCTCGTTACTCTATTTTCATTTTCATCATTCAGTAGCTCACTTTTGACTAATAGCTTCAGTAGAAATGTATCGCACCAGAAAGCAGTTTAAGCAGTTTATTGTTTAAAGTCATACAAAATCAGCAATGTTTCGTTTTTTGTTGTTTTACACGTAACCACTCTTACACGTGTTTGTATTGCCCCCTCCCCTTGTGTAATGCCTTCGGGCCTTCAAGGTGATCATAAACGAAATGAAACGAACTACGGTGAACTTGCTTTGCTGTCAATCCAAGGCTAAAAATAAAAGAGGTTTTCCCAGCAGGCCGACTTCTAGCTCCCTTGTTATATATGCAATAGGTCGCCAATCTACATTTCCTGTTTTTAAAATTCCTAAAATACGTCAGCATATTTACCGGCTCCAAACCCAGCCTGAGAACCCATTAGCATTTGACGTTTTGTAGAGGAAGAACAGTCACGTTCACAAAGCAATTTAAGACTACTTCATATACTGATGTCATAATTTTTGGAAATAAGACATTGGATATCCCGCACGAAAATGTACGCCCATGAGGCAGATGGTATAATTAGGATAAGAGACAGATTTAATAATAACCATTTAACAGCTTGTACAATTCAAAATATATAAGCCATGTCCAAGACACATGCATTTGTGTTCCTATGGCTCCAGTCAAACCGAATCTGGCATACACGTTCTGCAGGAGCCAACAAAGTGGATGAAGGTTTATGACAAGGAACATCGTCATCCTCGCAAATTTAGCATGAAACAAAAAGAGAAACCGCAAAGAGTTTCTCAGAATGACACCTTCGAAGTTAAAGAAAAAGAAGCTCTTCGACTTCAGCATTTCTTATCACACAGTTCAATAAGCAGATGGCATATAACCCATTATTTATCAAAGTTCCAACAATGGCTGAACTTATGCGGGGATTATGAAGAAAAAGATTCACATCATCCGTACAAGAGGGCCAACAATAGCTAGCTTTCAGTGACTCCCGGTGGCATTCAATTCGCTTAACAGCATGAATTTGAAAACAATAAACGTTATTATAGCCTATGAGACTCGCGAATAATTAAAAAATGGATGTAAATCGCAGTACGCAACGATAATTTAGTGAATACCAAGCAATTGCAATATTCTCGACAATACAGCAGGCAATGAAGCGACAGTGCAAACACATCGGCAGGTTATTTATGCTGTATTCTTTAAGACCCACATCGTTCCTTATAGGCAGATTGTAGGTATGTGATTCCTATTCGAAGTTCCGAATAGCAATCCTATACTATACAGTAACTATTCATATCCGTATTTGAAAGAAAGTTATTAGGCATTTTCAAATATCGTAAATAACCAAATGTTTCCGAAACAACTGTTAAAGCCTGGTTACTGTTCTCCGTAAACAAAGTATCGCAAGTTATAAAAAATTTGATAAGGACGAAAGTTTTCGAATCAATCTATAAACAAAATGGGCAGAGCAAGCTTTATTTTTGGTTTAATTTCGGCAGCCTATATCAGCATGTAGCGGTTTTATCTTTTACGCTACCACTGGTAGTGTTTTTCTTTTCTTTTTTTTCTTCCAATGGGCCCTTTTACAGGTGTCTACGGCACACAAGTCCTTCAGGTGTTTCTTCACGACAAATAGCGATGTTTGTTTAAAATTGATTCTTTGTAACGTAATAGCCTTCCCTTTTTTTGCGCTAGTCAGTACAGGCGTGGTACCTAATTAGACTGAAATATTTCTGTTTTAAAAAGGTATATACGTCGGCGTCTGACTATTTAAGGTATTCGACTTACGTCATATTCGACATTTGATACTTGCTATTCCTATCCAAAATCTAATGTTTGTGCAACTCTTGTAGAAACACATGTTTTATTCGAAATTCCAGGACCATCCATCTATTTCATATGCATCCGCTTATTGAATTCAGGATTCCACTCACTGTAAATAGAAACATGCAGTCCTTGTTCCTAGATAATATTAACAGACCATTTAAAAGAAACGCTATTTGCGTGGAACCTCAAGTGTTACTGTGGTTTTGCGGAATAAGACATATCACTTTCTTCTAGACTGTGCTCATCATGACACAGCACGAGTTGAACTGAAATTGTTAGTGGTGTCATTAGATCGCAGAGCAATATGTCTAAAGAAATGATTGGAACCGTTCCTAACAAAAACCCTGCAGAAATGCGCTTCGATCGAATAAAGGAGCATTTTCGCCACAAAGGTGTTCTTTGCTGTCGACTTGTATATGGTATGGCGCTTATGCGATAGTTTTTTCTTTCCACGTTGATGCTTTGAGAGTTTCATCGTGATGTCGCTGTGTTGTATTGGCTGTCATGGTGTTATAGTATTATGCATGCGTTCACTGTTATTATGTTTGTTCTATAGAAACTATGTCCTTTAAATGCAAAAAAAAACTATATTTGCAACTGAAGCACTAGTTCATGAGAAAAGGATTTATCGGTGTCACACCCGTGCGCCATCTCTCAAGTCAACAAAAGAATATTGCAACAGGATCAGCGCACACCCTATATGATAACGAGAAATTTTGTGAGCTCTGTGAATTGCTGAACTAATTGTCATGCAGTACAGTATTCATTGGCCGAAAAGTGTACGTATATACATTTCATTATGCTAAGTATGTTCTTACTATAGATCATGTTGTCTGCGAGATCCGAACTTACTTGGTCTAAGTACTAGCTAAAAATATCATTTGAAGCACTGTGAGCATAGCTACTGAACAGCAACAATCCGCCAGATGGCACCCATGACCGCCTAGGCATGTCCTAGGAAATGCATGCATAAGTATAAATAACATTATAAATGTAGGACATGCATTGTCGATGTGTATTCTGACGCTCATTGCCTATACGTGTCTGTAATAGCCATTGATTCGCCGCGGCGTCAAGATTGCTCTATTTGAAGATCCACTGCTAATAATTTTTTTTTCGAAGCTATGCGGCTCACTGGTGAATCAACATGTTGGAAAGAGAGGTAGGGTTAAGGTAATCCAGGTAACCTAAATGCATGATATCTATTTAAATTAATTTGCGTAACATGACAACCACTGCAACTATAAAGCCACTAGTCAGAGGAAAAGGAAAATTTTCACTATTGCTTGAAAACATAACTGTTCTTGTGCATAATGGTCGGCTGACCTCAATGCATCTGAGGTTTGATTTTTTTCCATCAGTCTATGCACCGGGGCATGGTGATTCAATTGAAGCTCATACATAATGGACAAAAATATTCGCAGCGGGAAAAATTTGAACGAACACAAGTGAGAAGCGCAACCCATCAAAGCCCATAGTTAGGTCGTGGAGGTAAGGAAAGAAGAAAGCTAAAATTCTCACTTCTCATTACAATGGTTGTAAGTAATCGAGTTTTACTTGAGTTTTACTCAAGCGCTTCTACCGCGAATTTTCTTGCGATAGTGTTTGCGGCTGCCCCATAAAGCAAGCGAAAGTAGGCGCCTAACGCAAGGCGGTTAACACTCTCAGATTACGTACAAACACCAGGGCGTACAGAATGTAACGGGCTTGCAGACACATAAATGTACTGTGATTCACTTTTTTCTTCGTGTACCTTGCTTTGACATGATTAGTGAACCCTTCACCAAAGCGCGAATAAAGACTGCGGCCGCCGAAAAACGATCGTAAAACACGGAAAGAGGCCTCATAAACATGGCCCAAAGTCGAAGCGCTCTGGTTTGTTGCGCAGTGTGGCGCTGTTGATCCCATATTCTTCGAAAATTGCACTGCCTTATATCTCTGTCGGCATTACTCCCTTATATTCATCGCATGCGAGGCTGTTCATGCTTGATTGCCCCTATGCCCGAATGCACACTGCCGGAAGAGCTTCGCTAAGTGTACTTGGTATTTTTATCTCGTTGATTATTATTCAAGTATAATAACTATGTTGATGATTATTGTGTTTCCTTAGAAGATGGCTTTGACAAAAGACAATTTTTTTTTCAACCGCATACTTATTCTCAAATTGAAATACCCCATCTTGGTCACTGTAACTCCATCGTCGTGCTTCCGAGTCATTTAGCACTGTTTTTGGTTGGTGGCTTTTCTTTGACCAAAGATGTAAGCTTTTATTTGAACCACCTTTCATAGACTTCGCTGCGTTCTCCAAATTTTCATTGGACGTCAAGCTGTTTTTAGAAACTGGAGCACGGCGTAGTGGTGGACACCGGAATAATTTTGACCACCTGGGATTCTTTAACGTGCACCCACTGCGCGCTGCTACTGATGTAGGATGAATAAAAAAGACGCTAAACATTCAATTGGTTGTCTACTATATCTAGGCATACTGGCACCTGATTTGTGAGGATCGCTACTGCTCAAAATTCACTTCCGGAACTTTGATTAAGTTACTACAGTGCACTGATCTAACATTTATTCCAGACAGAAAAAAATAATTCGGCTTTTACTTGTAGAATATTAAAAAAAAATGCCGCATGACCCGTTCTTCGATTTCGGCGTTCGGTGCAGTTGAACGAACACAAGTAAGCCATGATCATCTTAACTCGCCCAGTTTGAGACAAAATTTTAATGTTACGATGACGCAACTTGATGTTTAAATGACATGCCTTGAACAGCAGAAATAGGTAAAACAACTTGATCACCATGTATGCGTGAAGTTGGTAAAACATCGATTCGGGCATATTTAACACAAATCTCAATATCAAACGATTCCCTGGGAGTTCAGTTCGACTGGCGATCTCAAACCAGGAAGTAGGATAACTAATGATACCACCGTCCAGCGTTAGACCACTGAACGTTCTACTCAAGTCGCGGTTGTCGAATCATAGCCATCAAAATATTTTAGCGGCTTTATCTGTACATTTAATGTAGGTCACCCCATCATTTCCTCTACTCCTATCCGATGCCAAAAGCCTCGAGACCTCACCATAACGCAGCTCTCACAGCATAAATGTCCAGCATAAAATTAAATTTCTTCAATGAAAGCCTCACATGAGCAAATCATCAAATGTACTGCAGTATATCGAAGCGCATAATATTGGAAATTACTGAATAAGATCACTAAGAGGCGCACGCTTATACATCCGTCTGTATATAATCGAATGCTGTTTCAAAATTAATTGTATCCCGCTAGTAGGCCACTCGAGATGTGCCAGTTGCCATTTTGGAACTTCACCATTTTTTCTTCGTTACGCTCTTTGTCATGCTCTTAATTACTATTTCCTGACTCAGTGTTTACATGAACAGCAGGTATGTATTATATGCCAGCCGTCACGGCTTTTTAAGTTACGTCTTTCAAAAAACGCAAGCCGATTCAAAAACAACCGCAAACTGGCGTGTTTTGTAGACTTAGGTTGACTTTGTCATTCTAAGTACCTTAATTCAACCCAACTGTTTTCCCCCTCGAAAATATTCCTTCCTCAAATTATGATATAATCTGTTCGAGCGACTTTTCTCCTTCAATCTGTGGCCTTTTCAAAAGTAAGATACAGAACACATTACATACAAAACAAGCCTAATGAAACGAGAGTACGCATGGTACGACGTCGAGAAGTTGTGAAACTTGCAGTACATATATGCCTGTAATGGGTAAAAAAAAATCCCCTTTTTTTGCTTTTATTTCCGATCGCCTGGCGTTAAGACTTCTGTTTACAAAAAAGACCTTAAGGCAAAAGACCCGCAGCGAACAGTCACAATAGAGATAAAAAATCTGCAGGCAGTAAGCTGCGCTTTCCTTCCCTCCCTGAAGGACATGAAGTTAGGATTTACGAGTCATCACATTTATGACCTCCGTTTTATTGCTTCGTGCCCTGTAAATTCGCTCGTTCAGTTCGAATTGTCGCGTACGATTTGCAAGTTCGTGCACACACAGTACTCACTGCTCAACGCTGCTTTCGTAAACGCAAGAAGTTTTACTCTGACGGCAGTTTCAAAAATATGAAAAAGAAGTTTGATTTTGATGTGGAATCAGTATTTGAGCCAGGACTATATTTATAAATAGCGCACATGTTTTCAGAAAGGGATATATGGCTACTAAAATTTGGAACTTTGGAACACAGATCGATTTTTTGTGTTTACTATGGTTACAGAAAATAAGTAAAAAATCAGTTTATCGTGTATGTGGTCTCTGTTCCTTTCATATTTTACTGCAGACTACATTTTAGAATTGTTTGTGTTGGAGTTAAGCTTCGTTTTCGCAAAATTTTGTTATCACCGAATCCAACAAACAGTATAAGCACTCATTTAATCCAAGTGACAGAAATGGAATATTTCTTTCCTTTCTCATCCAATAAGCAGAGGCTGTTTAGAGCGACAGAATGTTGTTCGCCAATTTTGCCGGATGTACTCTTGAATGAGTCAGCGTCACTTACTTTACGCTTGAAAAAACTGCACAAACAATTTGCTAGAGAAGGCAATGAAGTGTTCTGTACTCCTATCAAGTTCATTAGCAGTCATTATATGTTGAGAAGCCAAAGGACGTGTAGTCATTGTCACTTTATATTGCCTGCGCTAAACCACTTCTTTTCTTTTTTACAGCAGCATATGCAAGTGGTTCTGCATGAAGTTTCTGAGTCAATGGGATAATTATGAATGTAGAAAGTTCCAAGTATTTTGTTAACAAAGCAGCACAGAAAAAAACATACGCTCGGAGCAAGTCGACCCAGTTTTGTCTCTGGATTTGGGAACAGTTGCTTAACGTTGATTACGACACGACGATAATTTTTTATTGATAGTTTTAGTTATGAAACGCAATATTGCGATGGTGGCTGTATGGTGCTATACAAATTCACCGGCTTGATTAGCATTCCCATTCAGACATTGCCAATTTTTGTGGACACCCTCTAGACAGTGTTTCTCCTGTAACACAGGGTTCCCCGCCAACCCCACTCTTGGTGTATGTGACATGTGAGGAGTGCATGCGCGGTGGCTCGGTGGCTGTTACGCTGCGCTGCTGAGTACAACGACGCGGGCTCGGTTGGTTCGATTCCTGTCCATGGCGGCCCCATTACGATGGGTGCGAATTGCAAAAACGCTTCTGTACTGTGCATTGGATGCATGTTAACAAACCATAGGTGGTCAATGGTAATCCGGACCCCTCCAATGACAGCGACTCCCAAAACCCATTGTGCAGTTTCGAGGCGCTATAGCCTAATATTTTAATGTTTACATTGACTGATTTGTTGCCCATAATCGACAACACATGACTGCTATTAACATGACTCTTAATAAATTGAAAAAATAACGCATTATGTTGGCGCGCTATTGCCAGGACGCTGCGAGGTTTTAAGGTGGAGAAGAAGACACACTTCTGGGGTGGTACTCTGCGCAATTTTGGTTCTGTGTTCTGTTGCATTGTCCAAATTCGCCGCCCACGAGACTAAAGAATCGCTCACCAAGGTTCATTCCTTTTGGCGACATATCATTACTGAAGTAAGCCACTTCAGAATACGCAGATAACCGACCTGTCGTGCAATGCTAACCAGCTTTGATTGCTACGCCTACCAGTCATAAGCTTACGCGAAACTGAATAAAAGTGCACAAGTAAAGACCATGTTGCTATAGTTTTTTGGCAACTAGCAAGATACTTTGTTGATATTTATTATATATTTCTTTTTCCACCCGTTGCACTTCTGAAAAGCTTGCTTTTTTAATCATTGCACCGACAACAATGAGGAGACACGTACAGGAAAACCATGACCGCCAGTTCTTGCCTATGACGCCTTTTCAAGCGCGTTTGTTTAATTCGGAAGACATTGTTGTTTATATTGTGACAAGAAAGACTTTTTCATTAAAATAACACTTGAGAAATCAACTTAGTATTGAAAACTAAGCGACATGCAGTTAAACTGGCTAGTTGCTTAAGAAACTTCTGCTGTAAGCCGTAAACACTTTGGTAGAGTAACTCTCGTCGTCACACTGCATTTGCTTGGGTCCGCGTAGATCACTGAGGCTGTCAAGCTAGATTAACCATGGGCTGCAGAACGGCTGAAAGCAGGGCGAGTTGGCAATTGTTCATGCAAAACTGTAACGCGTACAGATAACGAACGACAGAAGTAATTTTAAACACGCGATGCTGCACCTCATATTCTAATTGCCAAGACGGGGCCATAGTACAGAACCAATTATAATTGAGCACATTTATTAACATTTGTAACACACGTTCGAACTCAACTAGGATGTGTTAATTTCGGTGTGTGCCACTGTTTGTTTCCTTAAAAGGGGCATAGAGAAGCCGAAAGCGTGTTGCTCCTACACTCTTCACCAGAAACTCCTCGCTCCGCTTTTTGCGTCTAGTTAAAGCTCTTCTTTTTACCCATAACTGAGAAAGTCGAAGCCTGTAGAACAGAACACACTAAAATAATTATCCGAGCTTTTTCTTCGCTGTGAAGGTGCCAAGCACATAATGGATGGTCGCTGTATTTTCGAGAAACCCCGCAATTTCCAGACGATGCATGTGGCTGGTATGGAGGTGGGGGAAGGCTAATTCACTAGGCGCCCGTATTCATTATTATCGTCAGACTTTCTTTGTCAGTCATTCTTTTGTAATTGCGAAGAAGTGTGGAATGATAGTGCCTCGCTGGGGAATAAAACAACAGGAATTTGTCCAGTGATTAATAGCATCGATACTTGATAATTTATTTTGCCAACAAGTGAACCGAAGAAGGTGCTTTGGCAAATATAAGGTTAAAGAAAATGCTAGACTTGTGCAGCCAACTCAGCAGTTAAAGGAGTGTATACGCATTCATGAGGACAAGCCGTTACGTAGCTCATCCTATTAATAACACCTCCCCCCCGCACGCATCTTGTTCTTTATGCTATTGAAAAAGCCTCCAGAAGAGCATAGTTATTCCAAATTAAAAAAAAAATCTGTGCAAATAAAGGTTATAGAGACCAGAGATGTTTTGGCCAAAGCCGGGTCTGCTGCATTCTTTACTGAACAAATGAGAAGTTTGCAAAAATAAAAAATAAATGGCTGTTTTTAAGAAATATTTTGCGTACAAAAAAGAAAGGAACGAATAATAAAATAATATATAACGTCTGAAGTGTGCTCTTTCATTTTTCAACTGAAATCCGAAGGCTACAGGAAAATTAATAAAATCAAGGCTGGCTTCTGCGTGCAAGCGCGAGAAAGCTATGTGTTTATTTATTTATTATTTATTATTAACACCCCAAAGGCCCTGGTGTGAGTTATTACACGAGCGATGGGTGATCGCTTCACTGAAATGTGGACTCGCTGGTAGCCTTGAAGTTATGTGGATTGAATTCGTTGCATTATTGTTGTTATAAGCCTCCAATTGCACGATGTCTCGAACAGAAAACATTCTCAACTTAGTTCATTCAGAGTGTGGCTGATATGTGCGCATTCGATATATGCGTACATTTTTTACTAGTAATGTAGAATAAATATGGAAACCAGGAATCAATAAACGAAATATATTTCTCATTCCCTGCCACTTTCAGCTTTATGCAGGATATAGGTGCTGTGGGAAAGGTGAGGGGGGCGGCAATACGAAGTTGGTGATGTAACAAGTTGGTGATGATAGAAACAGGACAACCCATACTAGAACTGAGGCGAAATGGGGACATATTCAGGCTTCGGATCGGTAACGAATGTTGGCATATCATGCAGAGATTAATTCAGAGCTTAATGCAAATTGATTCGGCGCGCCGCGATAGAATCAAGATATAATACCTCCCAATCAGAAATAGCCGTTTCGAGCAACAAATCACTTGGTTGAGAAACGGCAGAACATGAAATCCTCCAAAGGCAGGGATGAAACGGTATTGGCTGAAATGTCAAAGCTGAACGACAAGAAGAGAGTACGTTGCATTGAAAATTCTCAGATGAGAAAGATTGAAAAAAGAGCAAAGAACCGGAATACATGAAATAATGAAAGATAGCAAGCATTCGAAGGAACAAGATGCATGCATTAAGATGTAGGCAGGGCAATGTTGACAACAATTTTGATTATGTTTTTTTTATTTACTATACAGAGATTTTAGAAATCACATATAGTCGATAGCACAGTTATAATCAATGAACTGGAGTACTGAAAGAGGCGGAAATACTTTTACCAGATGTCAAAATGCGTAATCAACTGATTAACGAAATTTTATAATTTAAATTATTCTGCATTGAAGGAAATTGCCCTGCTTTAAGCAGTGCCCTTTAAGCAGTGCCATGCTTTACGCATTGAAGCACAAGAGTAATTGTAACGCCAATGTATATCGTCGCCTGCATAGGAAATGAATATCTCGAAGTTGGTGTCCTCTGAGTTTCATCCAAGTGGACAGGCTTTGCGAACACACCTGCAATGATTCGTGAATTGCATTATGTGCCGCAATTTAATTAGGTTAAACCTTATCTAGTGCAATTTTGTTAATTAGTAGATTACGCATTTTCCCCCCACAAGTATTGTCCGCCCCTTCGAGTAATATAATTGACGGAATTATTTTTTTGCCTGCAATTCCATAATGCTTGTTTTATTTTCTGTGTAGTGTAATAAAAAGAACATCCGTTATACAAAGTGCAGCAAAGGAAGTCCGTACTTGGCTGTACGGTCCCCAGATTAGCCAGGTGAGTCACATTGCTATACATAGTGGCAAAGAAGAAATGAAAGATTCGTCTGTACCAAATGAAGAGATTAACGGAACCCTGTAAGATCAATATGCAAAAACATAGAGCGTTCCCTAGCCTGACAAGGAAACAAAGGCTCGTGATTTGTAATAAAACCCTTCGAACTTTGCAAAAAGTACAATAATCTGTGTCAAGCGGTCATAGTACATGCACGCGAGAGGTAAATCTGTGGAGAAATAAAGTCGATTGGATAGCTTATGGTCGGCGATCGCGCGTAGTGACCATTCATCTGAACGGTATCTGCGAAACGCATGCCATCAGCACTTTTTACGAGTACTAAGTTATGGGGTTAAGATTTAATAGCTTACAAACTCCATAAAGCTTTTAGGCGAAGTCTTAAAAGACAGGAACATGGCGGTTGACGGCAAGAGGGTGTAGCTTACTGCCTTTATGATATTAGAAAGAAGACGTGAAGTTGGGAAGGTCATGCAATGCATCGAGTAGACGTCCGTTGGAATAACTGAATGGATGACGCGTCAACAAAAACTGAGGCAACGACGGTGGTGCATATTATATTTTTGCGTCTCGATAAGATTAGGAAATTTGTCTGTGACAACTTTTATTCATTTTCTTCTTTTTTAGCAAAAACTGGATTTGGTCAGGAAAACTAGTCTTAGCTACCGCATGAACAGGCCTCACCTACCTTTCGAAGACGCCGTACCAGTCGATCAAAATACTATACAACCAATGGAGAAAACAAAACGGATGAACTAACAATAATACGCAGCCTAACAAGCAAACTATGAGGCACAACTGCTCGATAACTAAATTTAAGCGCTGCAGCCGTATCCGCATGTAGACTCGAGCGTATGGCGTGCTTATTGGACCAGCCAAATTTATTCTCAAGCTGCGAGACTGCTATGTCGATGCTGCAGGTCTCCGAAGAACTGTTCTCTCATTTTTCTTTTTTCTCCCTAAGGCAGCTGAGCAGCGTTTTCTTTGCAGTAGCAACATGGTATACAAAACATTCCTCATTGGTTGCGTTACCGTTTATTTCTCTTTTGCTCATATTTTGTTTTGTTTCCAGCCTCCAACTGGGCCGAATAACACCTTCCGTGGAATATTTTGCCATGAGCTGTTGTGAGCCTCGAAGCGCGCATTGTTACCGGAAGTAAGAATTCGACACGTGTGCTTCGCTCTTGATCTGCCAGTTTCGAAAGACATTTTCGTGGTTCGCTACTTTCTAGCTCTGACATACGTGATCAAGGCGTCTCAAACTTGGGCTTTCCTGAAGAAGGGAGGCGTGCTTCTTTTCTTCTCTCTTTATTTTTCAGTCTTCTTTTTAATGCTTTTGTTTCACGGAAGCACTGTGGGCGCAGTCTGTTTCTTGAGACCGTCGCTGTGTATCTCGTTGCCTACATCCGTTCAGGGGAATCGTTCGCGACGTTCTTGTGCGGCACTGGCGTTGTACCGGATCCGAAAAACGGTGCAGACGGTGTCGGAAAAGGGTCGTGTAACAAAAAGTCGAAGAGAAACAAGCAGCCTAGGATATTTATAAAACTATTTGACGTTGTGTATGGTGTTTCAAACACCCCAAATTCTTTTCTTTGTCGCGTTTCCATTAGGCTGTTAGCTTTTCGAAACTCCATATAACGTTTGTCTCTGTTTTTGCAGCCCCACATTGGCAGGAGTCACTAAGGTTATTCCAACATGAAAAACATAAGGTAACTGCAGAAATCTGCAGAACTGTTTACAGTGATTCAGGTTACATAGAGCGGAAATAATGTCGGCATGAAGAACACGAAATGGAAGTCATAGAAACGCCCCGATTGTCCATCTCAGCAATCCATGACGC
Source organism: Dermacentor variabilis (assembly GCF_050947875.1). Lineage (NCBI taxonomy): Eukaryota > Metazoa > Arthropoda > Arachnida > Ixodida > Ixodidae > Dermacentor > Dermacentor variabilis. The sequence continues at coordinate 30,883,011 of NC_134572.1, read as the reverse complement.
TGAGATCATGGATCATGGTCTGTTCGCCATCAGATTCAATGGCTTGAAAGCCAAGTCAGATAACGTGGCCTTCGAAAGTTTGAAATCATTCCTTGGTAGTAAACGCCACCCTCTCCCCACCATTGTAAAACAAACTCCAATGCGCTTAAAAGGCAACAAGTTTGGTGCCGTGAATTCCAGTCGGGCAGGCGTTTCTGTGACTTATAGAAAGGCAACTGTGCAACTACAGACGCGTTATGCTGTTGCAAAACAACAAACAAAGGTTTTTAAAAACTCATCACGGGAACTTTATATCTGGACATGTGTACAAGATAACTTTATCCTGGAATATATTCATTTCTTTCGTCTAGGCATTTGCAGAGCGCGAAAGGCGACTCTCGAGAGGAAACGATCGCACAGAGAAATAAGGAGCAACTAGGCAGCTTTGTTTCTCCCTAGGTGACAACAGTAACTGCTTCCCTTGAATTGGCAGTCAACATTGTTGATTTCCTGTGTCACCAGCATTATTTCGCGATATTACTAATAAGGTAATTTCCTAAATAAGCCTACATTTACAAAGAAGATGGCGCACAATCGCTTGTTTTTTATTATTGCAAAAAAATTATAAAATCGCTGGTTACTTGAGAGCCAGGCGTTGTATTTATTCAAAAGTCATGGTGTAAAATGATTTTTTTAACGACTTACAACCATTTTCGCTTCAAACTCCCTACGCTAGGCGTTACGTAGAACTGGTTGTATCGCCGCAATTTCCCTGGCTAGGAAGATTAGCACCGCATGGCGGTACTATGCATTAAGGATAACTCAAAGTAATATTCAATCAGGCTACAAGTGTGGCTTGTTGTTCCGACATCATTTGGTTAGTTTCTCTGGCTTCCGCACTGAAGACAAGCAAACAAGACAAGGACGAATAACTAACAAACTCTCCACTGTCATATTTCAAAACAAAAAATTGGCTCGCTTCTGTTCGATGAAAACTTCATTGAACGAACTGTGTGAGCACACCATCAGTAACGCGGAAATAAGGGGCTTTAAACTTATTCGCCAAAACTAGACAGAGCCGTCCCGGTCATTGTGAATTCAGGAGTGCTGATACCACTCAATTATAGCTCGTGTCTCATAACTGTTTCTCTCCCACTGTGACCCTTTCTTAAACAGTTCATACTTTGCATAGTTTTTCGTTTTTGTCCTTTCTCTTGTATTTTGCGCAGAAACCAGTGCACAAAATTGAATGAAAGTTCATCAAAATCTCCCTTCTACCCACCATGCATAGCTACTTAATTTATTCTCAAATTGCATAACTTGATTAGTGTAGACCTCCTTTAGCACCACTACAAATCGAGCATTGGACTTTAGCGGGGTGGGTAATAAAAAGGAAACCAGATGGATTGCTATTTACTTGACCGCCAAACTGTAGCGTGCTCATGAGCCACTGTACTCAGTTGACCTTGAACAGAACCACCACACACTACGGAAGGTCGCTATTCAAGCGACTGTTCTTGCTTCACCTCCTATCATATAGTTATTTAGCTTGATACAAAAAATACACAAATGAACACAGAAAGAATTATTTACCGCCTGTTTAGGTAGCCAATAACCAGACACAACCTGCAAAATAATAAAAATATTAGCACAGTGCGTATTCGGGCATTTCGTTGAATTGCTATATTAATACGTATCCATGGCGAAGCATGTCCACAAGGTCTCTCAAGAATAGACAAAACGTGTAAAATCTTGATTCAGGTTTAATGACACTCTGCTACGGAAACTTAATGACGCAGTCCAGATTAGAGAAACGCAAAGCCTCTCGCACCCTCTAGTTATCGCAACAGTAGGAGAAACAGAGATTTTAAATGCAGATTACTTTCACTTCAACGGGCCCTGCTGTGTTACCTAACAACGGCGATTGGAGCGTGGCTCGCTCTTGTTCTACTTATATGTACGCGACTAAGCTTTCTGGGCAAGTGCTTTTGCGTTTTCGCTCACGAGCCGAGCGTGGCGCGCCGTGACAATATTTATCTGATGTGTACGGTGCCCCATGCGCGCATTGGGACTACGTGTATCTTGGCGGAACTGGTGACTTTGAAAGGCGTCTTAAACAGCAAAATTATGACGTCAGAAAAGAAAATGTGACATCCAATGCTTTGGCTGAGCATGCCGCTTCAAGCGGCCACGCACTCGACATGGGGGAAGGTACGTGTCCGTGCCAGGGAAAAAGGGCTATCTCGACGCCTTTATCTGGAGTCGCTCATGATTCAGACTACGCCACACACTCTTAACAGGAGCGATGGCCATCTGCCGCCAGTGTATGCGCGCTACCTGCGTCACGTGTTCAAGACTATCTAAACTTGCTGTTCGAAGACCTTTGTTTATTTTACCTGTGAACAAGGCTCCCATGCGGGAGCCGAAACATCTTCTTTTCTTCTTCTTTTTTTAAATTTTACTTTGGTCGGCGTAGCGCCCCGGGATTTCGTCTACCTTTTCACCATGTTTCATCCCGACCAGACAGGCTTCCGTCAAACACTGAACTTCCTATTTAACTGACATATCCTTTTCGCGGAGTTCAGCTGTTGTATTTTCTCAGTTCAGGAAAATTTCGGTGTATTGCTTAAGAGAAGATCCATCGGCTGGTTTCGCGAATAAAGAACTTTCTTTCTTAAATATGCGGCAAGAAATGATGGCCGACTTATGCATTAAATAACAAATCTTCATTTTCGTATTGAATTAATATTTGTACGCCAAATATTTAAACTGATACCTGACAGTAACTACCTGATAACGTGAATGGCGAGTCCGTCGTACATACTACACAGCGATGGAGGCTTAGACAATATCACGTATCAGTGTATCGATGTGGTGGGAGAAGCAGGAGGTTATCTATATGCGGATCTTGCCCGTAATAGCGTTCATGCAGTTTTGCTGGCGAGCCTTTCAAAGATAAGCTGGTAATTTCTCTGTGGGATCGTCTCCCTTTAACGTAGGTGTGGCTAAACATGCCACAGCGTTAAACATAGACGCGGGCGACTTATGTGTCTATCGTTATAGAAATCATAAAGAGAGAGTACGGGAGCTGTCTGAAAAGGACACTCAAAGGAAAAGTAATTATTTTTATTTCGAAGTACTCATCAAAACTCGTCAGTGTTGAAAGACGTAAAGCTTGTTCACAAATTGAAATCGTTGCTCTTTAAAGGACGTGCCTTGCCACTGCAGGCCACCTAAGGGGTTAACATTCAGTCGCATTTGTCCTAAATATGGCTGAAAAAACGTCTTGTGTTGGCACTGTGACCCATGGAGCACGCTGTTAAAGATTGTCCGGTAATAGCGCTTTAGAATCGCGTTTGCAATCAAACGTAAACGCATTACGCACATAACAAAATAGCGCCGTCCTCACTGCACATGCTCCGAATGTTATTGAGATTGCGCAGTTTACTTGCGCTATGATAACGCACGTTGTTTGGCAAGTTATATGTTCGTAATGTTTAGGGACGCTAATAGTGCTGTCCAACATGGCGACACCGATGGCTTCCGCTTAAGTGTGAATTCTCGTGATGGCTACGCTCTCACTCGAGTTGATCGCCAGTAACTATTGAAACTAGCTTTTGCTTGATCAGCTGAAACGCTAGTCATGAACGTGTAGCGCGTCCAATACCTAAGATCGAGAATTGCTTATGGATTGTCTTGGCTTGGATACGTTTGGCACGAGGCATGAGATGGCACCCTGTTTTATAACGTCTTCCTTACGTTTGTGTTTCCGTACGGTAAACTAAAATTATGAAACGACGCCCACCATAACATCCCGAAAATGTGCTCTCGTTTAACGTATGTACAACGGCAAACGCTATTCTAAAACTGTCTTATATAGTAAGAACTTCAACGCATGTATGTCTTTCCCTATACAAGAACTTTTGCAATCTCACATTGTGAACAGGTGTCCCGCGATCTTAGATCTACAAAGACATATTCACTGTTTATGGCGCGGGAAATCTCGCTAAGAAAGAAAATAATATGATCGCACCACAGCGAATATTATTTCGTACTCTTTACACAACGTCAGAGGGAAAGCGAATACGTTTTATCGGGAACGATACACATGTACGCTGGTACACACATACACATGTACACATGGTTTATGGCTCTAAACATGTGTCGCTTTGTGCCTTATCAAGCAGGCTTCAAAGGGGTGATGGCAAAAGGCGGTACCGGACGTTGCTCGCGATAGGCCTTCAAATCTGTCACATATTATTTACGGTAAAGTCGACACGTGGCAAGGACTACACACACGAGAGGCGGTTTCGTATTTCCTGCGCGGAGTATTGGCTCTTTTCTTTTTACATGCTTCTAGCAAATGGCAAAAAACATATCAGGTTTCAGATCCATTATCCAATGTCACAGCAAGCTTTAGGTAATGCGTTTCTTTTCGGCAAAATTCTGGGCCGATTTTCTTCCACGAAGCCCACAACTTAGCTTTGTTTTGCAACCTGCGTGCGTGGCTATCAATTTCTGCTTCAACTACGGCGAAAACAGGCAGCTATACGTACCCGAAATCCCGGAAACAGAATGTTAGCATGTGAACACGTTACTTAAACGTGAGATGAGCCCTGATTCCATGTTGAATCAGTATGGGGCGAAATATAGAACCACTGCAGAAAAGGCTAGCCCAACTGAAATTTGGCTTTGTGTGAAACTAAATGGTGTATCACCCAACTCAGCCTTCACAGCTGGGGCAGTTTAATTATCTGAACTGATACAAGAATACAAGGGTGAATAGTTTATCTTTAAAAGTGAGAAGCACACGGTGTATTTTGAATTCATTGGTCATTCGCAGAAATAACAGGGCATATTAGCGTAAACAATAACCTTTCTGCCGGCAAACGCAATGAAACATGCACGTCGTCGTTACAGAGACGAAAAGTGTGTTTTATATCCCCCTGACGCGTTACATTCAAATAATTTGAGACCCAGATTAACTATTAATATGTTTGCAACAGTCCTGTCCTACGCACAAGCATACGTTTACCGCAAACACAGTTTCGGTTCCGTGCTCGACTGCCCCGTGCAGGCAAATTTTCGGCCGAATTTTTCTGTGAAAAGGCAAGGAAGAGGGGGGCGGGTTCGTTAGAATCGGGTAAATGTCGTAGTGAGGTAGTGAGCTACCGTTATTGCTGGAAGATCCCCTTAGGACAGGTTAAAGACAGGTGTTTCCGGCAGGAGATGAGGCGTGCTCAACGTATTCATGACCCCTCAAGCTCAGCCGAGAAATGCTGCCACTAAAATAGCTGTTGGGGTCACCATAGTGGTCAGATGCGTGCACGCTGATTGGTCAATTTCGAATTGTAGCACGAAAACCATTGTTAGGATCGAAATAATCAATGTTTGGGCCCATCGAAATGCATGGGAACCAGCCGTGACCTTTGGTAGGGACGAAATGGACCAAAAAATATAATTAACCGAAGTAAAATTAACGGAAGTCTACTGTATTTTCCCTATCGTTGCCGTCACCGGAGCAGTGACCAGAAAAACTGCAAGTTATACACAGAGAGCATGCGTGCTCTTGAAAAGGCGCTCCATTTCTTATTGTCCGAAAATGCCGATAGCTTTACCCCGCGGAAGACGGTCTCTGAGATATAGAAGGGAAAAGTGTCAAAAAGATACGCCTGAACCCAGAAATCAATTTCGGTAGAAAATAAGAATCAATCGACCGCATTGAAACCAACGCGAGACATTACCAGCCACAAATAAATGTGAAAATTTCAGGCGTACCTAAAAGCAAAGGTCAATCGAAGGCACCATGATCAAAACCAGGTCTCTCGAGCAATACGCGCTTGCGTGGCCCTCTACTTGCCAGTTGTATATAGTGAGGAAACTGACATTTTGGAAAATATCCTCGGTAGTATACGGCTGGTGGACACAAGGCTGTCAATTCTCGCATGCTTCCTTTTCGCTCCACTAAGTGCTTGACCGAACACTCCGTGCTGTCCCATTTGGTCTGCAATAGTGCAGTCATGTCTATATTCCTTGGGTAAATTGTCCACGAGCTTATATTCTAGCTCTCACGTGAAATGCTAATGCGAAGTGCCAGAGTATTCGGCAGCCTCAGACTTGCGCCATTCGTCTGAAAGTCAGTGCAGGTTGCACTCACGCTGTTAAAAAAATAAAAAAAATAAGTGTAACTATAGCAAATCTGTACCTGAAATATGACGCTGGTGAGGCATATAAAAAAGCTTGTGGGGTTCTTGCTTATCTTTACAGCTTCTACCGTTTCTTTATTCAGTAGATCATGGCGATGAGGACGCGCAAAGTGTACCCACGAGGCCCCGATTGAAGCGACTCCAATAAATCTACTCTCGACGGCCCCTAAGAAAGACTTGACGGCAGAATTTGTTTCGCACAAACATTGATAGCTTAACGTACCACTTCTATATTTTGTGTATCTCTCAAGGAAATGAAAACACCGAAATGTGAACAGAATTTGTTTAGAACAATTTTTCTACTTCCAAAAAAGATTTCTATTGAACAAAAACAAGACAGCGAAAAGGGAAAAGGTAGACACAACTGTCCTCGAAAATAGATCATATTGAAAGAGAAAGCACAGGTACGAAAGCAGACAGCATAATATTCGGAGGCAGTACTGAATAAGGCCATAAAATGTGCACTTGCGCCTAAAAAAGCCTTAACTTGATTAAGTGAAGTGCTACAACAAAGTGAATGTAAGAAAATGAAATATTAATCTGTGGTCTTTATTGACTCATGCACAGAGCGCATGATCGGGGGAAAAGTGGCAGGATAAGATAGAATAACAGTCGATTTAATCAAAGATGGAGGAGATACTATGCTTGAAAAGATTGCGGTCTTTTATATCCAATGCCTCACGACTTGTGTACCATGGAGATGGAAGAATGCCAAAATGATACTAATCCATAATAAAGGCGACATTAAAGAATTGATTAATTATAGAGACATTAGCTTCCTTTAAGTAGTCTGTAAAGTATGCACACAGGACAACTTCCAGTAGAATTAGGGCAACACTTCAATTCAATGAGAAAAGAAATAAGGCTGCCTTTAGGAAGGGATATTGTAAATCGATCACATCCATGTCATCAACTAGGTAATTAAGACGTCTGTTAAATACAATCAACCTCTCTGCATGGCTTTCATAGGTTATGAAAGGGTATTTCATTCAGTACAGATAGCAGCAGTCATAGAGGCATTGCGTAAGCAAAAAGTACAGGAGGCATACGTGAATATCTTGCGATATATCTACAAAGATTCCACAGCTATTTTGGTTCACCACAAGAGAAGCACAACGTTACCTATCAAAAAAGTGGTCCGGCAAGGCAACACAATCTCTCCAATGCTATTGACTGCATGCCTAGAAGAAGTATTCAAGTCATTCGACTGGGAATGCTTCGGAGTGAGAATCAACGGCGGATATCTCAGGAATCTCCGGTTCGCAGGTGACATAATTCTGTTCAGCAACACTGGGGGCGAATTACAACAAACGATTGGGGACCTTAACCGAGAAAGCGTAAGAGTGGGGTAAAAGATTAATATGCGGATGACAAATATGATGTTCAATGGCCTGAGAAGGAAACAAGAATTCAGGATCAACAGCCAGCCTCTAGTCTGCACAGGAGCATGTTTATCTAGGTCAGTTACTCGCAGACGAACGTGATCATCAGAAGGAAATTGACAGAAGAATAAAAATAGCTTGCGTTGTATGTGGCAGGCATTACAGAATTCTGACTGGGAGCTTACCACTGTCATTAAAAAGAAAAGTGTAGCCATTGCATTCTGCTAGTGCTAACATATGGGGGAGAAAGTTGGAGGTTAACAAGGAAGCCTGAGAACAATTTAAGGGCCGCGCAAAGAGCGATGGAACAGAAATTGTTAGCCGTAAGGTTAAGAAACAGGAAGACAGTGGTATTAATCAGCGAGCGAACGGGGATAGCCGATATTCTAGTTGCTATTAAGAGAAAAAAAATGCAGCTGGGTAGGCAATGTAGTCCGAGGGGTAGATAACCGGTGGGCCATTAGAGTTACATAATGGATGCCAAGGGATGGGACGCGCAGTCGAGGACAGCAGTAAGCTATAGCTGAGGTGATGAAATTGGGAAATTTGCAGGCGCAAGTTGGAATCGGTTGGCACAAGACAGAGGTAATTGGATATCGCAGGGCAAGGCCTTCGTCCTGCAGTAGACATAAAAATAAGCTGATGATAATGTTGATGATATAGACACAGAGAAAAGGAGAGGGATAGACACCGTCTCTAACGAAAAGCACGAGATGCTCGCCTCGTTTACGGCCTCCGGGGCAAAAGCGCTTTAATTCGTAAGTGTTCTTTGCTATTAGCCGGTCGCCTTCAATAATTATAGGTCCAGCATCAGCATTGGCAGAAACCTTCTCTTAAGACAGATTTTACCGTAAGAGCGTTTTCTAAATACTGGCCTACGTAATGGGTGAAAGATATAATTTACACAATCATTCCGCACGCACAAGCGGCACATTCTCACAAAGCAGTGCACTCGTGAAGAAACCATTCAGTCTCATGTCTCATTAAGGACTGTAGTTGCTAAAAATTGTTGAGAAATATTGTAAATAAAATAAATAATAGCACGTTGAAGTGCGAGCTTGGGCGAGTTGGTGATTCAATATCGACCTGTCTGCTCAGCATAAAATACGAGGACCGAAGAAAGAGAGCTTGTGTTGTGTTCGTTCTTCGGTCCTCGTCTTTTGCGCTGGGAAGACATGTAAATAATACCACAATACATCAACCATACCTATGCTGCTGCCCATATGTAAACCATGCATCCGCGGACTTTGTTTGAGTAATAAAATTTTCATAGAGACGTTAGCTCTCAGTGTTGTTAGATGTTCTTTCGTAATCATGAATTATTAAACAATACAATAATTTGTCGGTCTTTATTTTTTAGCCTGTGTTATTAACCAAGTGAAAAGGGCTATCCACCTCATGCAAATAGTGACATTTTAGGCTTTTATTTTTTTTAATTAATAACAAGAATTAGCTCTCTTCAAAGCACTTGTCTTCACATTCACCGTTTCAAGAAATTGCCATAATGGTGTCACAAAAGATTCCTTTAACAGCAGAATGATAATTTGCAGCTCACCTATTTTTCTGTCTTTCATGACATTTCACATCATTCGTAGCAAACTATAGCATCACGACGATGAAGACACCGACGACTCGCGAGTCGACACTTCAGCAAACGTAGCAAAGCCGGGGATGTAAGTTGTCAGTGCGTAAATGGAATAAATAAATAAAGAAACAAAACCTGGGATCTAACCTAAGCTGGTGCAAAAGTGAAATTTTAAACCGTTTCCTTAGTCGAGAAAACATAACAGCAGCTTTGATCGACAACTAAATCTAATGATGATTATGATGATGATGATGATGATGATGACACCAACATGATTATTGTGCCAGAAAAGCTGTATCCTTGAAAGGAACTGCGTACAATTGTGGCGCTTCATTTCACTTTTCAGACAATGCCTAACCTTTCCAAATCGTTACCTTTTGTCCCACCGGCTCGCACCATATTGTTACGACCGCAAGAAATAAGAGGGCTTTATACCCTCGAAGGCCTCGCAAACAGGCCGTGCTTTTTCGGCGCAGATACAGGTTTCTTGGAGCTGCGTCCAAGCACCGCCAACAATGGATGGCAGCGTTTGTACCCACCGTTCCTGCAGGCTATTGTTCGAGACACGTTTTTTCTTTATTTTTTTAGAAGAAAAATACGCTACAAATTCATTCGGTCCGTTCTCTGGCGTTTTCGGCACATAGGGGTCAGCTTCTTGCGTACGAAGACCGATAGTGTTTCTACATGGGCCCAGCAGAGGGTCGGCTTACAAGGACGAACAATAACCTTTGTTCATTAATTACGACCAGGCTTGCTGCTAAACGCCTTGAACTTCAACTTTGGGCAAGCATAAAACAAATATTGCTTCAAGGAGCTGCAAGGAACCTGGAACTGCTACAAAGCTGGCAAAGTGATTAAGCAGAGGTCAAGTGCGCGTAGTACTGGGGTCATTAATTACTGGTTCTAGGCGAGACCGATGTATACAAGTTACTTGTTGTGCTTTATGCATACGGACACTTTTCCTCCAGCATTAATTTCATACAGCAAATTTATGTTTTGCGTATTTGTGAAATTTACCAGCAGGAGGCCTATACTGCTTCTAATCTTTCCTGGCAAACCTCATTAGAATCTAACTGCTTACCAAATGCGACGACCAGCATCCGTGTCCTTGAGCCTCGCATACATTATATTCATAGGGCTAACGTAATGCTAGTCAATCTTGCTGCCAGCTATAGAGGAACATTTGAATCGCACGGCCTTTCTGCAATTTGCACCCGTTAGATGCTAACCAACTATACTAGCAAATTTATGAACACACAGGAACTGCACGCTGACGTTCTTATGGCAAAGCCTTATTTATTTGTTTATCTTTTATCACAGGCTATAAAATCTCGTTATAACTGGTCTACAACACAGAATAATACAAATCTCGTATTAAATGCGTAAGCCTTTCTATGATTACCCAACGAGAAAACTGTCCGTCTGTCCTTCCTTCGCGTAAGATCGCTTTCAAGATAGAACCAGGCAGCTGTGGAAGAAGACGACGATGAACGTGCGAGCAGTGGCACGAAAACTTGGAAGTGGGCCAACTTGAAATTTGGGAATGGGCCAACTTAAATTTGGGGTTGGGACAAATTATATTTGAGGATTGGACAAATTATATTTGGGGATGGGACAATCTATATTTGGGGATGGACCAACTTCAAATCTGGAAGTGGGCAGACTAAAGCTTGAGGATTGACCATCTTTAATTGGGAGGAGAGCCAACTTCAATATGAGGGTAGGCCAGCTTGAAATTTCCGTGTGGCCCTACTCGTAGTTTTGGGGTTGCCCCATGTTCAACTGAACGCTGCTGAGAGTCCTTCGAGTTATGAACTCCTCGCGGGAAAGCGAGCGCTTTGATACGCTTGGCGCGTTTTCGTTGGGCCTTACCTAGGGGCAGTCAAAACGCAGGCGAGAGCTTGCGTGAAACGCGCGCGTGACGCAGGCTTGCATGAAGAACAGTGAGAGTGGCATGGCATCACGGCGATGCACTCTCCCGTCGCGCAACGCCTCACGCGCTACTGCGGCAGCTGGGGTTACATCACCATCATCTTCATCCCTCTCGACCGCTCTGCTCTGTCGAGGCTTGCTCGTGCCTGGCGTTCCGACTGAATGTGTGCAATTGCATTGAATGGGTTGGATGCGGCAATAAACTCGGTCAGTTGTCTACTAATGCCTAAACATTCTTTGACATCGGAAAAGCCGATAGACGTGTACACGTGCACGTGTACGTGTAGACGTGTACGTAGACTTGCACTTCCTAGCTTATGCACGTGTAGACGTGCATAAGCTAGGAAGTGCAAGTAAGCAGCACTAAGCCATAACGAAATCACAGCCGAGCCAAACAATGCTTACGCTTTAAGACAATTCTCAGAACTTCTGTAGTTCCTTTTATGCAGTGATATGCTAATCGGCGCTGTTTCACAGATGGGTTCTCGATGAGATCCCACCGTTTGCGGCTGCCGAGTTCATATGCGAATGTGCACAGTGCGTTCGACCAAGCGGGTCATATTACTTCCTTTATATTTCTGCATGAAAAGATTCGAATATTCATTTCTGCGTCTTTTATCTTTTTCTCCACAGTTTGCCGCTTCACAATGATGACAACCGATGGAGGATCAACCTTAGTGTTTCCATCTCTTCGTATTCTTAGTAATAAAGTTATAAATTTCATATTGATATTCTTGTGTTTTGTAGAAGTAGCGCACACTAATAGCAGTAGCGCCGATGTAAGTCATTTGCATAATTTATGCGTGCTTACTACGGAAGCTTCTTATAAAAATGCCCATATTTTTAAAGAAAGTGAAATTCCGGGAACCATTTACATTCTCTGGCTGCATGCCCACGAAGCAAATGCTTTGAGGTTTTGGGAAGAAAGTGCTTTCAAGGATGTAGTAAATGGGAGCATATATATTATCTCAATCGAGACACTTTTCCCAGCGCTCCATGACAGCAGCATTAAAAAAATTCATCAAATACAAAAAAGCCATTTTAAGTTAAAGCTGCCATTATAAGGCAGAAAAGCCAGAATGCACGGATACGCTGTTTTCTTCTTCTTTCTCCTTCAACTCATCGGTTGACGTCCTTCCGATAAAAAAATATTATCCTCGCATGACTGCATTCATCTTGCGCCTGGACGTTTCTTCAGTAACCCAGTCGAATCAGAATTGCTCCTTCGCTCAAAAGCGCATCCCATCCCCTAAATAAGTTGGTATGGCCTTATGCTTCATGCTCTCTTAATTACATATTTATTCAATGAGAGACACAGCATACAAAGGGAAGCCTTTGTTCAAGTCTCTTTCAACGGTTTTAAAGGAATAAAAATCGTAGCGAGCAAGTGCGACTGCCCATTTCCTCTCTCTTGCTGACTGACTTCGACTGAACCAAGATGATAACTCAATTTTTCGCGGTTCTCTCGAGAGCGCTCTTCAATGACAGCAGAAACTAAGGTGGCTGCGCCGCTGTAGAAAAATGAGGCAAATCTCTGCCGATAGGAATACCTGATCAGTTCTGATTTATTACAACGGAACGTATCTTCTTTCTTTCGATTGTGATAAGCTTATGCACCCGGCATAGCGTGTCTTCGATTCATGGTCCCGGGCACCCCAGGAACGCCCCAGATGCAGCGTAAGCCAACGTTCAATGGCGGAATGTAAAGCCACAGGCCGACCCGGACAGTTTAAGGCAGTTCCGGATCAACAAAGCGAAGAGATTTATAAGACGGGTGTGTATTAGTGCAAATCTGTTTTAAATGTGCTAGCGCACACACGTTCGAAAGCAGGAATGTTTGACACTGCTAAAATCATTTTTTGTAACGGTTTTCGAAGCTCAATCACGAGAAGCAGCTTTGAAGTACCATGCAAAAAGAGAAAATTCGTTTGCACACCACCCCAGCGTGCAAGGGTTTGGGAGTCTGCACGCAACATATTTATGTATGAGGAAATATGCCTACATAAATGCTAGTCTGTCGCGTCTAAACACTGGCATTCGACAAACGAACGCACGCAATCAAAATTTGTTGTCACAGGTGCCTGCGAGAAGCAAGTGACTGGTTGCTCAGAAGAGTAAATTAGTAGATGGCTGGGCTATTCGGTGCGACATTTTGGTTAAAAGTGAGCAATAGTGTATTATGGAAAGGTAGCCATAGAAGTTGACAGGAAAGACGCTCACATCCTGTTACCTTCCCCATCTGCATTTCCGAGCTATACGCTAGAGAACCCACAATGCCTGGTATTGCAATGGCGACCAATCTCTTGCTCAACTAATGAACGTGATTTTGCTCAAAACTGCGTAAACATAGGGCACTATCTCGTCGTCTTACATGACTTTACTACGACGTCCACAGTAGTAAGCGGCAGAAACGAAAATACAGTCGCTACCGACGGCGACGAACCTCACGGCGGCTCCAAAATTAGTGCCAATTCTGAGAGCATTTCTGAACGACCGTTCTAGTGATCTGGATACGAGACATACTGAACTTAATTGGGTGTCACTCGCAATTTCTCATAATTCATACCCAAGAAGATTCGAGGTAACCATGAGAATATCGCAATTATTCGACTGTGTTCCATGCAGAGCCGATACGATGCCTGAAAAAGTCATTCTTGAAGAGCTGTCGAAACGCCAACAAAGCAATTGTTCCGTTGTTATTTCTTAGCTCTCTCTCTCTCTCTCTCTCTCTCTCTGTGCCTCTGTGTACAAATACACGCGATTGAGAGACGGTGCACCGGATTGAGCGTCTGCAATACACAGCAAGTAATGAGGATCCGCGGCGTAAATTTATTTTTAATTGGCTTTTCTCTGACTAAACAGGGCCCGTGTTTTCTTAAACCGCTCAGATAATCGAACCGTTATTGGCATTACACAATGAACGAGGCGGCAGGGCAAATTCTGGCAAACTTATAAGGAAGAAAGATTACGAAGGATTGAAGTGAATGAAATTACGGACTTTGGCGTTTCGTGGACTCTTATTATCGAGTCGCGATAAACGCTGCTGCGGAACTCCAGACTAGCGGAAAAACAAAGTACTGGGCCCTGACGAAAGAGGCAGAAGAAATATTGTCGCGGCTCCCCATTTTTGAATTGCCATATACTGTGCCTCACACATGTTTTCTTGTCTCATGTTCGAAGCACGCGAAGTTTCTGCTTATTTAAAAAGAAAGTTCTAAGCATCCCTTTTTATAATACTCCTGCATAAGCGCTTTCCTCTTTAGCCCAATGTCTAAGAGCCCCGAGAAGTAGTTTGTCCTAACTACCGTTGAACCGAAATTGGATTTCCCTAGTCCCACTCCCGTAACGCTACACTAATCTCGTTGAAAGGCAAATCATTTCAAAACCACTTAGCAAGAGCGTAACGCTGCCACTACTAGGTGGTTTATTCTCGCTTTGTGTGAAGTTGTGCAGCTTCATACATATTTTATCCTTTTTAAACAAGTTCGTCGCCAAAAATAGTATTAACAACATATGTCGGCGCATATTGTCGGTCTACTAGTTGTTGCGTCATTTTTAATCTCATAGCAGCGCTTTCTTGAGTCATCTTCCCTGTCGAGTTGATTACGTGAAATGATTGTGACCTTGAGGATTGGTGCACAGTTGTTCCGCGTGTGTGTCTCTGCCCGTGTGTTTGTGCGTGCGCTTAGCATAACTTATTCTTCTTGTAAAGTGCAACACTTTTTAGAGTTCTGTTGCTCAGAAATTTTATTTCTTTAGCGGTAAACCTTAGGGAATTTGAATGGCGTGTTTCTCCAATAAATGCAGCCAAAGAAAGGGAGTTTAATCGTTATAGCGTTGGGCCGCTGAGATCAAGGTTGCGAGTTTGATCCCGGTCGCGGCGGCCACATCGCTACGGGGGTGAAGTGAAAGAACGGTCGTGTACTTTGATTTCTGTGAACCTTAAAGAATCCCAGGTCGTCAAAGAGAGAGAAAGAAACAACTTCATGTAGTCGCCTGCAGAACGGCACCATGACTAAATGGCGCCGTGACGCGGGCTCTGGCGTCTTCTCAGCGGGTGGTCTCTACTCAACTCCAGCGCGTGTTACTCCCGCGGTCGATCGCCCTGAGGGGCAACGTTCCGTCAGTTTCGCTCGGCCTTTGTCTTTCAAGAGCTGCCAAGACCTGCTGGACTGCCCAGGTTTGGCTTTCGTGGTCGTAGCATTCCGTCGCAGTCGCGAGTCGAGGCGGAATCGTACTTGTCGAAGCTTCGTCGGGGAACTTGGTGCAATCCCATAGGATGTGCGTCATGGTGGCCTCTCCCGCTGACACACGCAGCACACATCACTCATATATAACTTCGGGTATAGATGAGTCATTAACACTGGGGTGGGTAAGAAACCAGTTTGCAATTGTCTGAACAGCACTGCCTCCGTTCGGCTCAGCCCCGGGTGCGGGGGTGGGAAAGTCCTTCGAGCCAGGCGGTGGAACTGTGTAAGCTCGTTGAACGTCGTCATGCGGTCATTGGCACTACACCACGTTGGACGGTCGGTTGCAGCGGCGCGGATGGTTAGCGCTCGCGCCACTGCGTGTGCCGTCTCGTTGTGGTTATCGTGCTTCTCCGACGCATCGTTGCCCGCGTGCGCCGGGAACCACTTGATTCTAACATACCGATTCTCTCGTTGCAGGTCAGCCGAGCACAGAACGCGCACAGCCTCACCCCACACTTTGCCGTTCGCATAATTCCGCAGTGCACTTCGCGAACCGCACAACACCGTCTGGCACCCGGGGTCGGCAATGGCCAGGGCAATGGCAAAATGTCGCCAAAACTAAACTGGAATCATCCAGTGAGGCGCGTCTAATAACCATGTCGAGTATTTGGCAGGTATTACCCTAGAAATCAAGATGAGGTAGTTGCCTAATAATTATATACTGCCATGTGCCATGTGTGTTCACTCTGGTTACAACAGAAGGATATCTTTGTCAGCCGAAAGGAAATATTTTTGCAGGCCATTGCTTCACTTGCCAACTTGTCTGATATGTCTGAAACTTGTGCTTTCTCATTCTCACTCAACCACTTGTGCTTTCTCAAACTCACTCAACCACTAAAGGACCGTGACCAGCACAAAATCCTTACGTTTGTTGTTTCGCTTCCCGTAACGGCACCAGATCCGGTTATGAAACATTCTTGTGTAAGAGGCAATTTTATAATGTCCCGGGGATAACTGGGAATTGTGGAAGAACCGTGCAATATATTGCACGGTTCTTGCATTGCTTGCATGGAACAGATGCTAAAATTTAATGAAACCTCCTCCTAATACGACCATAATATTTCTTCATTATCCCTGGAGGCACATGGAGAAAAGTGCCTGCATAGAATGGTCCCAACGCAACGACACGAGTTGTCAATGTTCGTTGTCAGTACGAAAGCTGTGGGAGTCGCTCCACAGCGTTGCCAACACTCTCTCATATCTCCCATCCGCACTCTTTGGCCATATCTGGCCCTTGCACCAGAAAATAGAAAATCATTATAATTTCTTTTTATTTTATCCCGATTTGCAAGTTCAGCTGAATTGCAGTATTCGTGATAGAAGCCGTGACAGAGCGAAGTGCACCTCTCCGTTCCAGCAGTAGGACAGAAGACTAACCTGCTAACATCAATCAATCAATCAATCAATCAATCAATCAATCAATCAATCAATCAATCAATCAATCAATCAATCAATCAATTGTAGGATTTATTTTCACCACATTACAATGTTACATGTATATTCTTCCCGAAGCAAGCTCCCCCCCCCCCATCTGCATCTCTTGCATACCTTTTACACTTACATGATTTATATATAGAATGACGGTTTTCACCCTCATGTCAGCTCCACGATTTCAGGAATTGCCCTGCTAAGATCAACCGAAAAAAATGTTTTTAACCTTCAGACGTCATAACATTAACTAATTAGGAACTTATTGCCTTTCTCGGTGCTTTAATTATGTTTATCAAGAAACAACACATCACTGGTTTACATTTTGCAACTAGAAGGCAGCTTTTCAATCGCTCTTGTCAGATGCTCATCGCGAGTCCTATGTATACAGCTTGTGTCAGGCATACGCGAAGCACGCCACCAAACAATATAAAATGGTCCCACTATTGTGTTTCTGTACGCCTTACGGCAGGTCTACATCATAACTGCAAACTTGGAAATGTATATTTACCCCCTATTGTTTTGCTACCCGGATGTTTATGCGTGGAAACGTGTCCATAGAAAGGACGTTCAATGAGAGGATAGATGGAGGCGTTCTATTGTCCGAGGAGCAGGAACAAATTGTGCAAAACGCAACGTGATCCGGTTGTCATTCAGAAGAAAATACATATTCGCCTGAGTTGCGCTTGCTAAAATTCGGTGTTACTACAGAACAATACTTCTACGCCTTAGTGCTAAAGCAACGAGCTGTCGTTTGCGCGGCGTTTCACCTGAGCGGGGGAGGATAATCTTTCTGTTAAGTGAATACTATATTCTCATTGTGCAGACAGTATTTTGATTGTTTTCGTATTTTGGGACAAATTATTCTTTGAATTTTTTTTTCGTTTTATACATATGGCTGAAGAATGCCGCATTGTCTCGTAATTGCATAGCTACGCGACTTGACTCAAAACTCAGGGACATACCGCAACGGCGTACCACAGCGTAGTACAAGCATACGCACCCCCTGCCATACACCCCACACCACAGCGTCGACAAATTCATGCACATTAATACAAATTCATGCACATTATTAAGCATTCTCAACACTACTCAAAAGCTAGTTTGTTTAGGCAAGTAAAAACATTGCGCCGTCTTGATGACGTTACATGATACGCGAGTTTATCAGTATCTCGTAATGGCTCTCGGTCACAAACCCTTGTGAACTTTTGTGGTCACAAGGATATTGTCTCTTGCTCTCTATGGAACACTTGAATTTGCAGCTTGGTCTTTTGTAACGGTTGTTTCCACGCATCGGGATGCCACATCTCACCGATTGTGGCTCAGGTATTTTCGGCACCACTCGCATGGCGTTACCTTGTTGCGCAAATATCAGTGTTCTTCGCTGGGATACAAGCGTAATTCTGATATCCAGTGTTCTACGTAGCAGAACAAAGACTGCTTTTGCAAAGCGTTTAAGTTGGTAAGTGCTTCTGGCGACAAGTGACAACGACCACAGTCTACCAAAGCTATGCCCTCAGAGGTTGCACCGCTTCGTGTATCCTATCTCGCAGACAGCAGCTAGCCGCAGACTTGGAGACAGTTCCAAACCTTTGCACTTGCAGTACTTTGCGGAATACGAGGAAATTATGGTGGATGTATTGTTTTACCGTTAACAGGATCTTTTATATCACTAGTGGCATGTCGAAAAGTTATAATTCTTTAGTTAGATTACTCTGAGAAGCATTTGTTATTAACAATTGACATTGACATATTATCAATAATAATAATTGACATTATTATTGACATTGATAAACCAACCAAGTTGTGCTACTTAACTTTCTAACTAATTACCTTGCGCAGCATGTTGCAATTTACTAAATGTAGCTGATACCCTTTAACGTCATATCCACTTCCAACAAATTCTGAGGATTAGGCCAGTTTCATGATATGCGTTGCCAAAGTGCGGGATGAAATGCACTAGTCTTTATGTAACTTTTGAGTTTCAGTGCCTTGAATTGAATTATGGGTTTTTACACGCCAGGACTACGATTCGATTATGAGGTGCGCCATAGTCAGAGGCTGCGGATTAATCTTCACTGCAAGGTAATCAATCTTTAACATGCTCCCCATGCACGGTACGCGGGTGCTTTTGCATTTCACTATCGCCGCTAAGCCACCGCCGCCGATAGCTTGAATGCATAACATGTTATAATGCATGTTATAATGAATGCATATAAGAATGCATGTTACAACTTATGGGGAACAACATTGAATTTTTACGGCAAGCTTGTCGACGCTCATCGGAAAATTGATGCATGTTTCAAAGTTCTTTCCAAGTTGATTTACCTTGATTATTGGCTTCAGTTAGCGCATTGCAATAAATGTGCTAAACAAATTGGTTGGAACGTTGATTTGTGAAATCTGGGTAATTATTAAATCATGCATATGGTTTTCAGTTGAAGCGTATGTTTTCGAGTATCTCAACCCAAAAGGGCGACTTGTTGCAAATGCCACATGATCTAAAAAAATTGCTACTGTCTAAATAACCTCCCGGTATAACATTTTATAAAAACAGAATTCATGTGAATCCCTTCCTGATATGTTTTTACAACCAATAAGACTCCAAAGCACCGCTCATTAAGTCCTTCTTTTCTTTTTCAGTGTTTTATTTTGCAGTATCGTACAAACTTGTTACACAAGAGATTGCGATGAACCTTAGTACGGTTTCGACTCCAGTTCTAGACGAGGCCAACACTGTTTTCCTTCTTTTTTTTAAGTCTAGCAGACGCGTTGGGATTGCAAGTGGAAGTGCCAGCCAGAACTTTACGTCACCAAGATGCATGTGAACGATTTTTCTCTGTGTGCGCCCCTCACTCTACATAAGAAGAACGAAATAAAAAAACGCGAACTGGAACACAACAGGAACGCAGGTTTCTGCAACACGTCTGCGACATTTTCTTCGTTCTTTTCATGGCCTGACAGAAAACAATGGCTTCTCTTGTCAACGGGCCGGTAGGGACAAACATAGCGTCAAGTCGCTGTCCCCGATGGGCTTTCCCTCAATTGCACGTTGTATTCCCCACTAGCTTGAAGTTCCCAGCACCCCTTACTTTTTTTTTCCCGCTGCAAATGAGATTAGGCGATCCCCCTTGTTTTCGAATACCCTTCTATAGCTCTTTCGCCCATCCGTAACCGTGGCCACGAGCGCGAGCCAAACTCTCTCCCGGGAACATCGCGGGTATTGCGACGTGGCCTGAGTAGGCAGCGAGGCGTTACTGAGCAACAAAAAACGACGGGAAGTGTGTGAACAGGCATGCGTGGTTTGTGTGGGTACAGGGCAACGCACTCTCGGCTGCCTGCGCTGAACGCGACACGTACAGAAAACTTGTGTTGGCTTGGCTTCTGTCGATGCAGCCCCGATTGTTTGATGAGGGAAGGGCTTCCCCTGCTTTATTGAACATGCCCCCGGCTTGCACGGCAGCGCCGAGAAATCTGGCAAGCTGCAGTGAAGCCACTGACGGGCCTCAATTCGATGAGTTGCGTGGTTTCTTGGCAAATGCAGTGGCTTCCTCTGGCAAAAAAATGTGGAACTACATAATACGATATATTAATAAGCAATTATGAGTGAGAACTTCAGACCGACCAAACTAATTTTGTTAATTTCCGTGTTTTTCCATTTGGATATACCCACACACATCTCGAAGACCAAAATATTATGCAGGTACGACGCGAAAATTGGAAGCTCTTTAGCGATGCTTTAATGAAGCGGTTATTGAAAACCTACATAACTGAATGCAACGCGTATAGTCGTGTTTACTGTCACCCCATGTAACGCGTAATCATACGCTATAATTATGTTGATGCTTCACACAGCAACACCAAAATGCAAACACCAAATAAGGTGGATGGACACTGCGAGGCGTCGACGCAGTGAAGTTAACGAGATGGTAGGCGATACCTGATGCTTGCCGAGGGAAGACTGATAACAAGAGGCGTACGCACAAAGTGCGAGATATACATAAATGCATTTAAGAAATCGATACCCTTTGTGTCATAGTGCTACACATCCGTTCCGGGAAATGGGCTATGAATTCGTACATAACCAGAATCACTTACCCAATGGCACAAGAACTGGGTAGCCCTAATGTAAAATTTATAAGAACTTCTTGAGCATGTTAGATGGGGTTTACTAGACATGGTTTTGGGGCGCTATATGGGACAAGCGAAAGGGGAATGTGTCATTCCTTCCGTGTGTCCCATCTAGCAACCATAAACAATGTTCCGCAAATAAGATAATTTAGGAGAATCAAGGAAACCCGTTTGATATTATCCGATACTGCGTTAAGGGACCTGTCTGCCATAGATATGTCTGTGGACGGGCCTTTCTTTCACAAGTAATCAAAGCGTTCTGCTTTCTTTGGCCACTAACCGAGATTTCTCCGAGTCTGACCATGTTCATGGGCCGGTACCCCCCCCCCCCCCCTGATATAGTGCAGTCTAACAATACGGCAACAACCGCAAGGTACCACACGGTGGTATACTGCACAGCGGTATTGCAAGCTAACAAGGGGAGCGTTCGCGCATTCTTTGCATGTGACAACTAGCGTTTTCACTCGATGTCGTTTCAGACCTGCTGCGCCTCCTTGACACAAACAGTCAGCACAGAAGAAAATTTTATTGGGCCACGCCAACGATTCCATCGTATACCTTAAACGTGAAGGTATTAGCCACGGGATAACCAAACAGCCTTTATGCACCCATAAAGGTGTAAAGCATTCTTAGAGTGTATCATATTAACACGGATGAGTCGCGTTAGCTTAAGCTGTTCCTCATCAATTTTTATCGTCCTCCGCCCAAACATTCTGCACGCTTGCACGCACTGCCTGGGGCAGAACGGGGACCGTGAGAGGAGCAGCGTGTTCCTGCTTTGTTTCCGGCTGCACACTCGCAAGGCTGCGGATCCCCGCGCGAAGCCTTCGGGCGCCTCCCTAATCATTCGATGCCTGCAACACGCATGTCGCCAATTAGGTAACTCTTGCACTCGTGATACTCGCCTTGCACCCGCTGTTTCCTTGCTAATTAGATTATCGAGCTGTGGTGCCGACGTTAATAGGAAACACTCGTGGAAATGAGTCGTGGCTTGCTGCGGTAAATAACGGCTGTAGGTACTCTTCTCTATACGTCTGCATGGCTCAATATGTGGATAGTCGCAACAACCTCACTGCGTGTGGTAGCAATGTCGCCGTATTTCCTGACCACCCTTGGTGTCAGTGTTCGCGGTTGGCAAAGCTAATGCTCTCTTCACCATTGAAATCTACGCCAAGCATTGTCGAGGTACTAAGCGGGATCTAAAATATATAGTGCTTCGATTATTACATTTGCACTTATTTCTACCGCGTTGTTACAGTGTTATTGATTAGCCCGTTCACGTAATTATGAAATGCCGAGTGAGATGGTTGTAGAGGAAAAGGTAGGAATGTTAACCAGATGGGAATAAAAAAAATATTGAATCATTTAACATTTTGAAACTGCGCAGTGGCTTATGAGGGGTACTGTAGTGGAGGGCTCGCGATTATTTATGACCACCTGGGAGTCACTAGCATAAACCGGTGGAAGAGCGTTTTTGTCCTCCAACCTCATCTGTATGCTTCTTCTGCAGCTGGAATCCAACCCGGGACCCGTTCTGCAACGCAACTCTCTTGTCAGTGAGCCCCCATGGCGGTAGATAGGAATATGTGGTTCGCAGAAAACAGGTCGACCGAACGACTGACCGACCGACCGATTTATTTATTTATTTATTTATTTATCGAAACACTATTTGTAGAGGTGTTTCGTTCATGAGTTTAGCCACATGCGTCACGTCTCATGTTTCCCCACAATAAAGAAAACAAGGCAGAGTGTTTGCAGAGATATGGCGCAGCAAGAATTGACGCTGATGTGTCAATGACCAGTAGTTTATCACTTGTGTGGGCTGGCATCAGGCGCCACAAAAGCACTCCTGCGATATTTGAAAGATATCGGTTTGAGTCAGCGTCTGTGATCCGGACTGAGTGACCGACTGATATCCCCAGTGAAATTTCTCTTATTTTATTCTTTCCGTCCCCTTTTCCCTTTCCCCAGTGTGGGGTAGCCAACCGGGCTCAGTCCTGGTTAACCTCCCTACCTTTCATTTATCATTTCTCTCTCTCTCTCTCTCTCTCTCTCTCTCTCTCTCTCTCATATGCCAGAAATTTGGGAGGGGGGGTAGTGCCTGGGGGCTCATTCCTAGTCCAATGCTACTTAGGAACGAATACGATCCGCGTGTGCATATGATTCATCGTATGCACCGTAATAAACCAACTAAAAAAAACACGATATTTACTCCCATTAAACTAGCACCTTCTTTCTCGGAAAATTGTTCTGAAGTTTGGGGACGCGATAATAACGGAGGGAATATGTTTGAACTGAACTTATTATACACTAAATATAAAAGCGAAAAAATTCAGAAGGGGCAGTAATTTGGCTTTCTCAAGTCAGCAGCACTAAGCCGAATATACGTTGCTTCGAAAAGTTTCCGATTGTAATGAAATCACAGGTTCTAAATAAGCACGATCTCCAAACGTGTTTTATTTGCAGACATTATATATAGCGGACCTAGAGCCAGTGTATTAGATTGCGGTTGCACGCGCCGATAGTCTGCATGACTCAACAGATGACGCTTGGCTGTCATGCGACATCATCCCCACCGGTCTGGACAAGTGGACAACAACCGCTGCACCAATTTTCGAGGGCATGATGATTATTCGCGTAAGAAAAATGGAATTTTCAAAAATATGTAAATGCATATGCCCCAAAGAGATATGTGGTACATGGCAACTACCCTGTGTCATCAGCCTCTTCAATGTGCGACTAGAATGCTGGTCATGGGAGCGTAGCCACTCCATAGCCTGACCTGCCTTATAGCTGATGATATGAATAAACACACACTGCAAAGGTCAAGAAAGAAAAGCTTGAGATAACACATAGAAGCGTATTGATAAAGATGACAACTGCGACAAGGAGAACTGTAACAAGGAACAACTGACATGCAAGGCTGCAGTGAGCTGCGTTCTGAGACTCATCCTTGCCGTATGAATTCTGAGATGGCCGAAACAACCAGGCTGGTGTCCACGTTCTGGCACCAGGCGCAGGCTCTTCCACTTGGACTAGTGCTTTCCCGCGAACAAACTCGGCGAAATTGTTTCCTGTGCTCTTCGGGAGGCGGGAAATAACATCCGCGGACTCGGCACAAGAAAGATGTTTTCGTGCACTTTTCCTTCTTATATCAAAACCGCGGCTAGCACGACACCATGACAGCGGCTTTGCCTGACGAGATTGCGGTGACATGCTGTGTGCGCTATACCAGGGGATCTGCAGGCGTGCGGAAGCGCGTGTTTGGAAGCTGCGGGGTGCGAATGCATCGCCTGGGGACCAAACTCGTTTCGCCCAGCGGAATTGATGACAAACACAATAAACGACTCATGCTTTACCGCTTCGCACAGCCACCATTTTCTTCTTCCGCGTATGGTATTATATATCCCTCAGCGCAGACCGAGTTCCTAGTCTTCGGCTCACAATATGATTCCTCGTAAGATTGGCCTAGTGTGAATAGCAGAAGGTGGATGATATCTTTATATGCAAGCATATGCGACTTTTCCGAAAGTAGTCCGTAAATGCAGTAGTAAGCGCAAAAGCTGGATAAGGTTACAGTCTACAGTGAAATGAGGAAACTAAAATATATTATACTATGAAGTACACTACAAGGCATATATGGTTTTAGATACGCTGTCATTCTCTAGCGACCAAATGGAAAAAAATAGTAGCTTTAACGCTGATGAACTCGATATAAATAAATTATCAGTTAAAGTTGTAGCCACTTGCCTTAGGCGACAGCGATAGGTGATCCTGGTAAGCGATCTCTTGAGTTTCATTCCGTTGCTCAAGTCTGTCGCTACCGACATAGGATCCATAGAACATTCAGAAACAGTCGGTAGTGCTTCCATGGATTTAAGAGTGTACTACATTATTCTCGTTGTGCATATACAACCTGATTAGATAGGCCTGTCTCAATCTATTCGATGACGACCTTACCACTGATTTCGGTTCACATGATAACATGGCAAAACAGTAACATGACAGCAGTTTTAATCCTGAGAAAACGAACGTGGACAAAATATAAAACAACGAGGGCGAAGAAATTGTTTTGTAACCTTATTTTTTGTACACAGAAGGGTATTTCTTGCTCTCCTGGATTATGACTGTACTTGAGTGCGGTGAATGGAAAAGCAAAACAATGGTCAGTGGATCATTTCGCATTGACATTGTATGTTAGACGGGATATCCTTCTAATGTAAACAGTAGCAGTGCGCGATTGCTACTTTCAGATTCCACCGTCCATTTCGTCTTGTTCGCGATGTTGAGCCCCTCCACGATAACTACGCGACGGGTAGCGTTACACGACTCAGCAGAACTACGCTACCTCCCATTAGACAGGTGCGATTTCCATGCATTGAATGAGGTTGTTGCCTAAAATATTATTTTGACGTATTTAGAACAGTCATTCCGTCACTCCTGGTGATTTCAGTATGCCGAGTCTGCCTCGGTTATAACAAATAAAGCTGCCGTATGACTACAGGCACCAATATCCGCTTAAATACTTGTATTCCAGTCTAGCAAGGCCAGGCGTGAATGTGACTGATATGACACTTTCAAAGTTCCAGAAAGTATGTTTTAGGTTCTATAAATAATGTTAACACAACGAAGTTTCTGGCGAAGATAGTATTCAGCACGTTAAACAATATCACAAACTTGTTTTGGAAGTTGGATTAAAGCAAAGCATCATTAAGTTATTCTTAATACCAAAAGTGCCCACTTATTGCAGTAAGCACTCTGTCATCTATCTCTTTATGAAACACATGGCTAGTTTAGATGTAAAAACATCTAAGAATAATGTATTTAACAAGAAACCTAGAAAAATATTCTGTTCTCTGCTATTGCTTAGTTACATTGGTACTCACACACTTGCTTTCAGGACATCTTAGCTTTCATTGCGCTTGTTATTGTTTCATGTGCTTATCATGCAAACGCACTGATTTCCAACATTTCAGTTTTGCATGCCAATCATTACTTACACTACTAACTTATTATTGTTTAACAGGGGTACACCACAGTATTTCTTTACAAGCTCATTAGCCACGCACATTTCCTTCTCTAATTACGTTAACTACGTTTATTTATTTATTACAAATACATACATCACCCGAGTTGGGTATTATTGTAGGGGCATTAATTACAAACATCAAGGTCAAGGATTGAACTTCGCGATAGACAGCATCATCTCAGTTATGGTATTAAAAATACAATCATCGTAATTAGAGAGAGATACAACGCATCCAGTACCAAAAACATTCGATTATAAAATTTGTTACACAATGCATAAAACGGCACACTGGAAATATTGTCTAAAACAGCTTCGTGCGAAGTTCTCTATGTCAGATTAAAAATTGGGTGCAGACACTATCTCATGCGGGAGCACATTCCATTCTGCAATTGTTCGTGGAAACAATGAAAACTTAAATACATTAATACGACCTTGGTAGGCTCTTATTTTCTTTGAATTGTCGCGTCTCTTAGACTGATAATGAGCTGATTTTGAATATATGTTCTTATCAATTCCAGTGTTACCGCTGCTAATGTTGTGTAGTGTTGTGATGTGTTGTGATTATTTTTCTGCATGTGGACAGCAACTTTCACCCCAGATTTTCCCTGATTTGCGAACCTCTAATTTTGTAGTCATAAATGCCCGTGACGAATCTGGCAGCCCTTTTCTGAACACACTCTAACTTATCTTCAAAAACTTTTGTGAAGGGTTCCCATGCTGCGCAAGCGTATTCTAACACCAGCCTATTATTTGTATGATCCAAAGCTTCCTTCAAAGGTTTGGGCACATACTTGAAGTTCCTCTGGAAAAGGTGAAAAAAGCGGCACGCTTTAGCGCTTGTTATGCCAGTGTGGGGATGTCCAGTTTAATGCCGCAGTTAAAGTGACGCCCAGGTATTTGACTTCGTCAATGCATTGCACTACAACATAATTTAGAGAGTATGAACTAGACACCTTTTTCTTTTTGTTCGTAAATTGAACATCATAAAATTTTGCTATGTTCAAATCCATCTTCCATTTAGCACAGCAGAAACAAATTTTTTCGAGCTCACTGCAACACACTCGTATGTTTGGCCCATGACACACGATGGTACACAACGCACTCATCCGCATACAGTCTGATATTCGAAACACAGCCTTCACTTAAATCATTGCTAAAAATCCAACAACAACGGCCCAAGGACCGACCCCTGACGTGATAAAATATTAACCGTTCTCGACGTCGCACCATTCAGAACAGCTTTTTGCTACCGTTTATACAAATAATATTTAAGCCAGCCGTAAAGTAAACCGGGGAGGCCAAGAAATGACAGTTTGTGCAAAAGTAAGTTATGCGGGACTGCGTCAAACGCCTTTCGAAAATTAAGCAAAACAGCATCTGTCTGTGCACTGTTGTTAAAGCCAAGTGCAACGTCACGTATGAATTTAATTAGTTGAGTGGCACAGGATAATGCCATGCGATATCCATGCTGGGTCTGGATGAAAAATTATGCTCATGAAGATGCTTAATAAGACCAGAGTGAATAACATGTTCCAGTGTTTTACAACAAACAGAGTTCAAAGGCACCGGTCTGTAATTGCTTGCCAAATCACGACACCCACTTTTAAATATAGGAGTTACATTGCCAATTTTCCAGTCACTAGGTAATGTTTGAGAATCTATTGGCTTGGTAAATAATTCAACCAAAATAGGAGCAGTACTGAGGGAACAGCGCTTCAAGACGTGATTTGATATACCATCTGGAGCACGAGCAGAATGGGAATTAATGTTGCACAATAGAGCCCTAACGTTATGAAACTAATAATCGCTCATTATTCGCGAATGTTTGCAACTATGACGTCTTGTCTGCTTTTTTATGTTTATATTGTTAAGGAGGTCCCATTGCAGCCTTTGACTCCAAGGCCTCCTCCGGTATTCAATACCTTGTAATCCTTCTTATGGTCACAACATATCCGCTTCTGCTTTGGATACACTTCATTAATTATTAGTTTTTATTATATGTATTGCAGCTGTCATGTACTGTCATAGTCAGAATGCTATATTTTAACATTTATTCTTGCAATATGAAGTGATTGAAGTGACTTGAAATGACGTCACCATCACGCCAAATACATGGAAGTAGGAGCAACTCAATACGGAACATTTTTGAAGCATCGTTCTCATTTGACGGCAAAGCACAGTGACTCCATTCGATGCCTTAGTGGTATTCTACGTCGTGCAGTTTCTCCGCCAATATCCTTCCACTCCCTTAGTGTCTGCCTCAAGGAAGGAACATCATGACCCAGCGCGCGTAACTAATGGTTTTCCCTAATGCCCCCTCCGTAGTATTGATTTTGTTCGCGTTGCGCGAAGCACCGTCTGAAGGAACCTTCTTTCCAGCTGCATTCATTTATGGACGGCTCCTAGAACATACAAGTACGCTTGAAGCCCTTCCGTGAGCCCAACTTCCATCCCGTTCTCCAATCCATCAATTTTCCGGCAGCTTTCGTTAAGCTGAATCCTCCCGCGCTAGCAGCGACTGTCACCTTCATCGATAAACTTTGCAGAGGCTCCGGTGAACGGGAAGCACGCCAAACTTTCACGACCTCGAATTCTTGACAGCCGTTAGCCCTCGAGCCTTACGTCTGTCATCCTATCAGCAACATCCAGAGGCTGCTGTGTCAGCAGCTGTGTCGGATGTTTTTATTTCCTTTCCTACATTGTGATGCTTGTTTGCATTGTTTCATTTCTTCTCTGACCTTTTATTATCGCTTCAAGTTCTTACTGCGACAGCTGTTAAGAGTAACTTCATCTAGCTTCTGTCATATCTGATGCGGGTATATCATGATGTTATTCAAGCGAAGCTTGTATTTGCTCACAAGTGGCGTTGTCATGGTCACGGAAAAACCCGATTGCTCCTAGAGCAGAGCAGCTGCAGGAACATGCGGTTTCATGAGTTGACAGCTGCGCCAGCGCCTGAGCGTGAGTCATCAGCAAGGATTCCAGCTGCATAGGCGCGCGCTCACGCCACGCGGGCAAACAACCGGAGCCGGTTCGCTTACGCCGGGGAAAGAGAGGGCGGGAAAGCGTTTCGCACACGCTGCCCCGGCTTCGTTTCCGTTCAGTTCAGTCTCGGAAAATGTATGGGACGGCCACGCATTCTGCGTTCCGTCAAGAAACGGGCAGCGTTCGAAGAGCGGCGGCGTGAACTAGAGCGTTTTGAAAGGGCTCGCCGTGAGTGCACCGATCCAGCCATGAGAGCCGCCCGAGCCCAATCAATCCGACAGCAAACAGAAGATCCCGAGCTGAGGGAGCGGGTGTCCGAAGCAATGCGGCAGATTTGCCTATGGGTTACTTAACCATGACGAAGATCAGGTGCACGTAACAAGCTTCGATTGCCCCCCTTTTTCCGTAGAAGAAGGGGTGGCAATTTTATTGCTGAAAAAGTCTTGAAAAAACAAAATATGCTTCATTGTCCCCACTCAGACTCAAAACGGGACCCGCACCATGTATGACGTCGTGTCGTATTAATATTGACCACCATCCGCATCATTGTAGCCTTTGTTATTGTCATTGATGTTGTCGTTAGTCTTGTCTTGGAGCTCTCACGTCTCGTATATGACAAAGCGTTTGGCCGCCATAGTGGACCTTCTAACAGTACCATCAATGTTGCAACTCTGTTTTTGGGCTTCCTGCGGTACAGCTTACCGGTACTAGGAAATACTTGCATTTTAAATATCCGCAAACTGCAGAGTGTGCAAGCACAAGCACTCAGAACTTGTCTCGGTCTCCCAAAAACTCCATCATCGATTGCGACATTGGCCATAGCCAGAGACGTTCCTTTGACAGTCTACATCGATACAGATGTACTGAGAGCACACATCCGACACCTGACTCAGATTCCATCCCACCATTTTGCTTGCTTGCCA
This sequence comes from Dermacentor variabilis, assembly GCF_050947875.1. Lineage (NCBI taxonomy): Eukaryota > Metazoa > Arthropoda > Arachnida > Ixodida > Ixodidae > Dermacentor > Dermacentor variabilis. Next base: position 30,853,181 of record NC_134572.1, on the reverse strand, counting down.
GCAGAAAGGCCACATTCAACTTTTGCCAAAAGTATTGTAAGACATGAGTCCTTCTTAGCGTTTGTCTGATCGCGTCAAGTAGGACTGATGTCTTTCACTACTTTTGGCAAAAGTAGAATGTGGCCTTTTTGCTGGCAGGCTCTACCCCGGCAAGCCGGCACATACCCAAAGAATATATGCAAGGACTGCCACACTGATATAGCCACTTTAACTCACATGCTCTGGGACTGTAACGAAAACCCGCATGGTGCTAACTCCGGAACCCTTTTTCCGCGGTGGGCCACTGCCTTGCGCAGCCCCAGCCTGGGTGACCAACTCTGGGCCGTCCAGCAGGCCCGCGAGGCGGCGGCGAGGCAACACCTCGACGTCCCCACGTGGGAGACCTAAGGTACCGTCGGCGACAGCTCTGCAGGACTCTAAATAAAGTCGTTACCAACCAAATCAGTCCTACTTGCCATCGCAATTTACCCCTGCTACACGATTATCCGACTCATTGTGGTGTCTGCACTGGCCGCAAGTGCAGTTGACAATTGTAGGCATCAGAAACAAAGCCGGAGCGGCTTTGCAATCATTGAAACACATAACTTTGGAACATATCCCCAACGTGCACAAATTCCGCCAACATGTCTATACAGATGGTTCGGTGAAACTCAACAGCTCTGGTGCTGCAGTCTTCATCCCCGCAAAATCTGAAGAAATCAAATTAAAAACTTTACGACATCGACGGATGCAGAACTCGCGGCACTCGGTGCTGTACTTGATTTCATTAAGCAGGAACCACCGCAACAATGGACTGTCTTTTGTGACTCGAAGGCCGCCCTTCAGTGCATACAAAGCCCAATGCGCCACGGACCCAATAAATAACTGTCCTCAGAAATTCGACACATATATCATCACAGCCACGACAAGGAACACAACATAATCTTTCAATGGCTTCCAGGACATTGTAACACCAGTGGGAACGACCACGCCGACGAAGCCGCCCGATCTTCGCATGAAAGTGGTCAACGAGTCTTCAGTCCGCTTTCGCGAACAGACGCTGCGGCTGGGCTGCGATTGATGTCCCGTGATTGTACTTTGCCCCTGTGGGACTCGACCGTTTACACCACGTGTCGTTTGAGTTCGCTGTCTCCAAAAATAGAGATGCACCTCCCGCCTGGGTTACTATGACGTGAACAGATGATGCTGTACCGTCTGTAGCTAGGTGTTGCCTTTACGAACTCATATGCTTTCCTTATTGGAATGGCCAACAGCCCCACGTGTGACACATGCAACAGCGAAGAGACGCTCAAACACATTATATGTATCTGCCCGCAATATAGTGCCCTGAGACAAGTAACCTGCAGAGTAGTGGACCAGTTGAACAATCCTCCACTATCAGAACTGAAAGCTTTAGGTCAGTGTTCTGAAATAACATCAGCGTTGAAGGCATTAGTCGCGGCATTAAGGTTCCTGCGGTCTACGAAGCTTAAGGATAGACTTCAAGAACACGCCCACTACCGCTCTATAGTGTACGTCCTTTGTTAGTGCTCGTCTCGCTTTCTCTCTATCTCCCCTTTCACTCTCCTTCTCTTTTTATCCCCCTTAACCCTTCCCCCTTGCAGAGTAGCCAATCGGAACTACCTCTGGTTAACCTTCCTGCCTTCCTCTGTATTCTTTCTCTCTCTCTTTCTCTCTCTCTCTCTTGTCATCGTGAGATTAACGTGTTACGGTCGCCAATCCCGCTCCCGCTGCTTCTAGTAGCAAATAAGGCATCGGATTTTAGTGGTTTTGTAAAATCTTCCTTCTCAAATCGTTTTTCAGCTTATGAAATGTCCTGACACATCTAAAAATGTTTCATGTATGCTCGAAGAGCTTAAGATATCGATAATTTTGCACGTTTTAGCATATCTCGATTGCTTGTTCTTTCGCTTGCATTCCAGGATGACGCGGGCAATCGAAATGCTGCCTCCATAATCGCGGTACCAATCGTTTTAATTTTCTCCTTCTTTCATACATACAATGTGGACGCGATTATCAGTATGATGAAGGGCGAGAATGTTCTAAAAATGGCGATATTGTTTCAACTCAAGATACGCTGTATCAGACAAGTCGCAAACAAAATGTTTAAATGCCTTCGTTTGTATAACAAAGGTGCTAGTGGCTATATACTGCTTTCGAGTGACGATCGATGCCGGCAATCATGTCGTATGGGTATCTTTTATGGTTAGTTCGAGTACTTGCATTAAAGAACACATTATTTGTGATAAGTGCGACCACATACTTGGCATACATTTTCTTCTTGTTTACTCACATCTCCAGATGTAATTTCCTGCTAGGCGTTTACCACATAACACATCTTGAATAAAAACAACTACTTGAAAGCACACGACGAAACAACGCGTTTTTTGTATATTTCGCTTTGAGAAATTATTTCGTCACTCAAGAGTTTTTTTACACGAACCGAAGCAAGCAAAGTAGCACATGTTGTTCTTTAGGTCTATTTTTCATGTGGCAGCTCATCCTTGTAAAATTAGGATGCGCGATTATCACGGTTCTTTTGCATGACTCTGCTGGGATTAAAGGAAGGTGAGTGGGAGATTTAACAAGATCCACCGTCAATAGCGAACCGTGAAATTTATCGGTAGCTCGTGGGGTACCTTAGTCTCCTTTCAATATCAAGGGAATGATCCCCTGACGAGAATGCGTACTCTCTCTTTCTCCCACTTAATCATGCTAAGTAGATTATGTGTGCGAAGAAACTCCTTGAACCATGGTGCACTTACGGGAGTTCAGTACACTTCAAGAAATCCCCATGTTTTGCTTCTATTTCTCCTGTGTCTTTGCCTTAACGCTTTTGGCTTCTTAAGTATCAAAGCTCCCAGCGAAATTACTTCACTTTCAAATTTTATGCACTTGTTCGGCGACGCATAATGTAATCATATAGTATAACACTATCAGAAGATTACAGAATATTTACTGTCCTTTTACTTGCTTCGTGACAGACTTCAATCTCAGAAGCAAAATGTCATAAGCACTGAGCCATCGCTCAATTCAATATCCCAAAGGTGCGTGCTACACAATGCATTATCAGCTATGCTTAATATAAAACGGCAGCAGATTGGGTTGCGTAATGTATCCCGTCTCTGCATCAAGGGTGCCAAGAAATCACATACTTTGGAGCATGTGTGGTGGTTATGACGAGAACAATCTCATGCTTCGAGGTGTTGGACGCCAGTCCGTAGTCCAACGCTACAAAATCACGTATCTTTTAATAAAAAAAAGTGTACTTATGAGTCGCCAAACAATGCCCATGGTGCGGCATGGTACACCGTGAAACCAAGTGATACCTACGCCACAATTACCTATGTAAATGTAAACACACGATCTAAATCTATGAATGGTGATCCTGTACTTATTTTCCAGCTATCCTGCTTTGCCTGATTCTCAATCCCCAAGATGTAAACAAGAATGAAGCAAGTTCAATATCGCTAAAGCCTGTATATATACAGATACAATCACTTGGAACATATTTGGCCAGTTGATTAAATATCTCATACCTTGCAAATTGGGATAGAGAAAATGATGCCTCACCGAAAATAAGCCACAAGCGTGTTCCACGGGGCCACGCTGAGGACCCGCTTAGTTTAGTTGGAAACACAGCAATGGATTTATAGCACCGCCCACTCCTGCTCACCTCTTCCCCAGTGCAGGGTAGACAACCTAGTTTAGCATAGTTAACCTCCTTCCCCTTCCCTTAACCTTACCAGTTTCTTTCTCTTTCTCCCACACAGCATCGCCCTTCTCGTCGTTTCCATGTGGCTGCGATTTTCAGTCTCTATAAGTTCTAGTTTATGATTACCTTTCCACCTCAGCACGTGACACTGCATTGAGCTGATATTTCCGACTAAACACTGCAGCCATTTGGCACTATAAGGGAACCAAAAGGCTCGCTTGTAGGCCAACGGTTTTCAGAACGGGCCCCAGGGTACAGGAAGTAATCATGTGGACCTGTATACTGAATGCAGGGTAATGTCATTTCATGATATAAAGCAGTTGGGCATAGCACAGTATAGCATGCAATTATTGAAGCCTCTCTGCTTTTTTTCAGGCATTAACGGAATTATTTTTCAAAACCTGTCCGTAGCTTACATGAAATCTTGTCACATAGCGAAAAATGTGGGAAGTTTGCACAAGTGGTGCAACGCTGGGTTACAGCGAAGCTATAGTTATGGCTTTTGCTAAATACTGCTAGGTTTTGCGAGGTTATACATGGCTCGGGTACGTTCATACTAAGTGTTGCTAGGTTTTGTCAAGTTTTGCTAGGTTATGCATGGCTTGACTAGGTTCATACTAAGCATTGCTAGAGAGAGAGAGAGAGAGAGAGAGAGAGAGAAGGGAAGACGGAAAGGCAGGGAAGTTAACCAGACTGAGTCCAGTTTGCTACCCTACACGTGGGGAAGGGAATGGGGAGTGAAAGAGGGAGAGAGAGAACTTAGGTGTAGGATGTCTATAGTCGGGCACTCAAGCATGTTGCCCTCAGGTAGCGAAAAAGTGCTCGAACTGCTTTCTGGGCCAATGAGCTGTGAGGCCAGGCTCCCAAGATCTTCGCTTCCGTAAATGGCCTGTCATCCAGTCTATTCAAGGCACACTGGAAAGTCGCACGTTGATTATCGAAGCGAGAAGAGTGGCACAGAAGGTGACTTCACTCTTGCACTTAGCGCACATTGGTGAATCCGCCATTCCGATACGATAGCTGTAGGAGTTGGTGAATGCTACTCCTACCCACAGCCGACACAGCAGTGTTGCGTCACGTCGTGGAAGGTTCGCTGGTAATGTAAGTTCCAGTGATGGGTCGAGGCTGTGTTAACGACACTTACAGTTCTGTGGTGTATGCCAGCGACCTAACGTGATTGTACGAGCGAGACTGCGAAGCTCTCTTGCAGCGTCGACTCTCGATAAAGGTATAAGGAGTGTCAGTGAGCCAGCCTGGGCACGTCGGGCAGCGTCATCGGCGAGGCGATTACCAACGATGCCACAATGTCCCGGCAGCCACTGAAATATGATATCATGTCCTCTTTCAGATGCACAATGGCAGGTTTCGTTGATTTGTGACACCAGCTGTTCATAATTGCCACGTCGTAAACTTCGCAAGCTCTGGAGGGCTGCTTTCGAGTCACAAAATATTGCCCATTTGTTGGGCGGTTCTTTTTCAATGTATTCGACAGCAGCGCGAAGAGCGGCTAGTTCAGAACCTGTAGATGTCGTTACATGTGAAGTCTTAATTTGATGACGACCGATTGAGATGGTAGAACAACGGCGCCTGTAGAATTTTCCGAGACAGAACCATCCGTGTAAACATGAATTCGGTTAGCGTATGAACAATGCAGAAGTTCCAGTGTGATCTGCTTGAGAGCCGCGGTGGTCAGGCTAGCTTTCTTCACTATTCCTGGAATAGCAAGGTACACTGGAGGCTTCTTCAAGCACCACATAGGGGATGGCGTTCTTGTTGTGGGTGAGTGCCTCAAACACAAAGAGTGCCGGTTAGCCGCAACTGATCTGGAGAACGCTGCCTTGGGTCTTTTCTCAGGCAAGCGAGCGAGATGGTGGTAAGGGACTCTGAATATATGGCGAACATGCGCCCGGAATGCGTCGATATCTATATAGGTCCTTATTGGGTGGTCTCTCGTGGCGGCAATTGTTGCGACGGTTGAAGCATTTCGAGGTAGCCCCAGACATGTTCGTAGGGCTTGGCCTTGAATGCTCTGTAGGACATGGATGTTAGTTCTGTTAGCACTGGACAGCACTGGTGTGCTGTATCGCAAGTATCCTAGGAAGAGCATCCTGTATAGTTGAAGCATAGATGCCACGGATGTGCCCCACGTTTTACCGGCAAGAAACCTTAATATATGGGAGATAGAAGTAAGCCTCTTCTTCAAGTATGTGATGTGGGGGCTCCATGAAAGGTCTCTGTCTATAATAACGCCTAGGAGTCGGTGAGATGGCCGAAGCAAACTCCTGGAATGTTATAACCAGTCATGGAATGATGGCGTCGTTCCTGAGCGGTGGAAGTCCAGCCGCTTGTTGCTAGTTTTTACCAAGTCTTACGAGGTCATGCATGGCTTAACTACGCTCACACTAAGTGTCACCAAGATTTGCTACGCTTTGCCAAGTTTTTGCAAGGTCATACACGGTCAGGTCGGTAAGACACACAAGCCCAAGCAAGTCACACATATACAAGCCACAGTACGTTCATCAAAATTTATGATGTAGAGTGCTTCAGTACCAGTCGTCATCATAGTCAATCCAGTCCTTGTCCTCGACGTCCGACCGTCATCATGGTCGTCGTCGTGGTCGGTGGTGTCGAGAAAGGCTTCGCGAAGCACTTGCAAGGTAGAGCTCTTCTGTCCAAAGTTCTGCGCCGAGCTCACCATGGAGAAATTAATGTCGGACCAGAGCAGGTCACAGACGAGGCAGCTGTGCCCGAACTCTTCTATATATATATATATATATTGACACGTGTACTTATCTTTATCGGGCAACCACGTTTCGCCGCCTAACAAATGCAATCGCACAGCATGGGACGCGCCTGCATGTATCCGAAGGTTCTGGAAAGTTATTGATGCTTCTATCCGCTGTCTGTTGTCGCCGAGACTTATGTTATCTGATTTCATCACCTGACGCGAATGGTGTAGAATTTTGTGGAAGGCACGCGGGTCCGAACGATTAGTCTGGAACATTTGACGACTGCTCTATAAAAGCCGACGCGCTTGACCCGCAGATCAGATTTTCGACGATCGCCGACTGTGTTCGCCGCTTTCGTTGTGCTATAAGTGTAGCTTGTTTTGTGGGCACAGGTTCGCCCAATAAAAATCTAGTTTTGCCTTTCACAGTATTGTTACTCTGTTCTTACCGTCACCACCCCGTGACAATATATATATATATATATACATTTGTCAATAATACCCCACCAATCATACAATTTACTGATTTCTATATCTCTATCTGTCGGCAGAACTTAGCTATTTAAGCCACCCATGACAACATTAATGCTCTTGCTAGGTCGGATCATTGATGCAGAAGCGTGCCACGTTGCAGTCTTTGACGAAGGACAGTTCATCTTAGTGACACATGAAATCTTTACACGTTATGCTATTGGGCTCATAAATGTTGGAATCTTCTGAGTCTCCGCCAAGAAAAATAAAGATTGGTCGTTTCCTGTCTCTTTGCGCTGGCTTTTTCCATAATGGAAGGAAAAATCTTATGTGATCTCATAGGAAGCTTCAAGCAGATGTTATTTTTCTGCGCTGTTAGTGAAGCGTTATTCTATTGTCTTGTGTCATGTACAATTATCGAAAGAAATAAATTATTGTCTATTCCTAAAAGCATCAACAACGCAAGTAATGCCGTGTGCCCTTAAACTGCAGCGATAACCCAATGTATGACACCAAATACCAGCCAATGTTCCATCGCCAGTGGGTACGAGAAAGTACTTTGCAGTACTCTCTAAGCTTTTCGGACGACGGCAAAATAAAATCATCTAGCCATATGTAATAAAACATATCGACAGCAACGAGAAAACCGTGGCTTCATGGCAGATGACGAAAGCAAATTTTCGCCGAGCGAATACGTCAAATTCACTTTGTTCATGGTCAAAAAGTGAGAACGGCTAAGAATATTCGTTTCGTGTATATTTGTCATGTGTGCGTGTATGTAAGCTTTATAATTGTTGTCACTTTATTTGTTCTTTGTTTCCAACTTGTTTTGTACACGCCTGACAAATTAAAGAAGAGACGTAGCCGACGCCATCTGCAGGCGCGAACAGTTTTTTGAAAACACATAATAGTAATAAATTGTGTTCACATAAAGGTGTTGCTCCCTACTGAGACTATGACTGTAGTCTGTTCTCTCTTTTTGCGTTATTTTGTGGTTATCATTGCAAGTAAAATAAGGATACTGCAAACCAGAAGCAGCAATAGATCTTCGGGGTGTCGACTCCGCCTTTTGCCGACCTGGTCGTAAATCTCACCGAAGTGTTTAGAAAACTGTCAGCTATACGTTGCTGCCCGCACTTATATCTAGCGTGATTTAGGCCAGCATGACGATACGTCATGCCAATCTGCAGGTGGTGCTAAGAGCAAAACTTTCACGGCTGTAAAGTATGATCACAGGACATACCTACACCATGCAGTAGGTATTCACCATCGCGCAAAGATAACAAAACATTGTAAAAGTGCTTACTAAATATCGCTTTCATATTTTTCTTTCTTAGTTAAGTAGTGTTATGGGGCGAAACAAGGTCTGTCAGATGCCCAATTCCTGTGGGCAACATGACGCAACAAGCGGTAAAAAAAGAATATAGAAAGGTTACGCGATCTGATGTCAGTGACGCCTCAAGAACATAAAGTAGAATTCTTACCTCTATTTGTCCGCAAGCGAATCAGTTCACACACTAATGAGAAATCTTGTGTTGCATGTATTTTATTACAGAAGCGTGCTCATCGCATGCGGAAAGATTAAAGCTAGAAAATGTTTGTAAGACTAGTTGCGTATGACATAAGATTAGCTTTCCACATTGTGGACATCTAAAACAACCGTTTTGAAGGTAAAAATTTCTTAGCTGAAGTGAAAGCAGAATACTCAAATTATCAGCGTATTCTGTTGTCGTTTGGTACATCTTAATGTCGCATAGCAAGTTCTTAATACATTGGGCTCGGAAGTTTTCCACGATTCTGATTTCCAGTGTGGCAAGAAATTGCCATATCCAAGTCTTTCATACCAATGTTTCTTATAAAGCTTTCATAGGGTATTGCGAAGTGAGACCTGCACGAAATAAAATGGACAACTGAACGTCCCCCCTCAAATTCAAGCGCACAAAAGGATAGTCGTCTGGATTATGGGTTAGCAAGTACATAACATGCATTGACAAGTGCAGAGGATAGCGCTAGCAAATCACGTGGCCACATGTCACGCGCCCACTGTGGTGTGGTCAATAAACGTTAGCACTTCTGCCACATCTTGGTGTTTTCGATGGTTCTGCATTGCTCACCAGAGGATCTGAGAAACAAAGCGCAGACTCTCGCAAACTCGCCCTCGCGGAAGGACGGTTTCTACAAACTGGTGCGCGCAAACACTAGTGCACACGATAGCCACGTTCAAGAGTTCTACATTCAACCTATAATTTGAGAGAGAGCGAGAGAGCGAGAAAGAGAGCGAGCGAGCGAGGGAGAGAGACGCTGACATGCTACTCTGCATGGGGAAGAAAACTGGTGAGAGAAGGAGAGAGACGCAAAAAAATGAATAGGTTAAAGAAAATTGGGCACTGGGTACGACATTTACAAACTTAAATGCAGCTCCCATACCTCATAAGAACATGCAGCTACAGCGGTTGTCACTGTGTATACCATTTCCAAGTAGCCTTAAAAATGTTGAACAGTTTTCTTCTTGGAACTATAATGCAATAAGTGCTGGAGGCGTGTAGCTGACTGCTGTGGAACCTATCTGAAGCGCGCGTGCAGGAAAAGAACAGCTTGATTCAGAAAAATATGCAGCTCTATGTGTTCGGTTGTACTGAAGTTAAATAATCGGACTGTTTTGCTCAGTCGTTCGTTTTAATCAGCGTCTAAGGAACGTAACTTTTCATATTTTGAGTATTGCCTGGTTCCAGCAAGAAAGAAAGTCAGCTGTCGAAAAGAATGTCGGCTGTAGGCTCATGTGTTAATTATGTATTGGCAAGCCTGTCATGAGAACGGCTCGAAATTAGTAATTTCTGAGGCTTATTTTTCGGGACAGTCTTCCCAACTCGCGGCCGAGGCCCCTTGGTTGAACCGTTCATGTCACTGGAGTAATTTATAGCCTTTCCCTATTTCCCTTTCTTTTAGTTCAGCAGCTATAGTTCTGACAAATCCCTTCTTACCAGGTAAACTCTAGTTTTTTGGCAATTCTCAGGTAATTCAAATATACGATTTCAACATCTACTGCGCCAATTACCGAGAAGAATACAGAAGTCTGCCTCGGTAATAAAAACTTTAACGCTGAAAACCGGACTACAGGCTGCAAATAACAGTTCAAAGAGCAAGTGAATGCCCCGTTATTGCAAAGGCAAACCATCACTGTAGTGCTTCGCTATAAAATGTACCAGTGCGTATCCAGGGGTCTATTTGAAGAAGGGCACGAAACACTACACCACAAATCCGCTATAGGTTTGCAGGGGAAACGCCATCGGCGATGGACAAAATAAAATCAGCACCACTAACACACACGACAGCTCGCTGTCACCGGTGTAACATTTTGCTCATCCCATCCCATGATGGTCCTCGTGTCCCCGCGAAGGAGGAAATGAGCGCTACGGAGATGCTTTGGGGACGGAAGAGAAAGTAACAAAGGTCGGCTTGGCTTGGCTTCAGCTCGCTTTTCCCAGTGGAGATGAGGAAATGCGCTTCTGTTCGCCAGGAACACGATGCGAACCTACAGTTTTATTCCTGTAGATACTTTTGTTTGTATGTGTGTGTGCTTTGGAGCGTGGCAAAGAGGAGATAGCCAGATACGAGCCTGCAGGGCGGAAGGAAAGAGTGGTGAAGAGTGGCGTAAGACTAGGAGAGGCGAAACATAATAGCTGGATTGACGCCATATACAGAGAGCGCGTCGAACAAAGCCGCTACTGCGTTCGCGACCGAATGGGACATTCCAGTCGAAATCCAACAAAGGCCGACGCGGGTGGTCGAGCTTTTATAATGATTTTGCTGATAGCGCTTTCAGCCTACGGCTCTTGTAAATTGCAGTCCAGCGTCGTTCGCGGAGATCCATGAACCTCTTTTCGCTCTTTCCTTGGTGCGTATACGCGCATGTCTCCATTTTCTGCTCTCTGGAAGAAGAACCAATCCGCTGTGCCGTGCACTACAGGCACGGAGCATTCGGTTCGCCAGACTATTGTACTACGTTATAATTTCGTCATGCTGGATGGATGACTTCCTTATGTGTCTGTGAAAGAATTGTTCCGGCGGAAAAGCATTCTTTGACGTTGTCTGGTTAAATGCTCCTGAAGCCGGCGTTATCACTGCAATATATTTTGGTTGAAGCACTCAAGCTCACAGACCAGCTTGAATTGCCTAGATTTGGAAACATATGGTATATAAAACAGTTCTAATTTCTTACCTTACATACATCGCTGGGACCAGGCGGGTATTCCCAGTCATATGACTCTTGCAAAGAACGCGCAAGACCCGTGACTTGTCGAATGAAATCTATTTTCTGTTGAAGTGACCTGGCCTGAGAGTCAGTTACGGTGCTGCGCTTATCTCTTCACTTTTCTTAAAAAATCACAATGATGATTATGATGACGATGATGATGATCATGAAATCTATTTGGCATAGCGCGGTGCCGTCACAACGTTGTGGTTGGCTATCACTATTTGGCGACGAATTTATTTGCGATAGAAACAGCTAGTGCGCAAAGAAGTCGCAGAATTGATGAAGCGTTTCCAAGCCGTTAGACGGCTAAATATAGATATACTAGAGGTGCAAATATTAGAAGTCTTGAATACGTATCCAATATTATACACTAACTATTCATATTCGTATGGAAAAACGTACAATTTGGTACTTTCGAATATTTGAAAATGACCAAATAATTGGCAACACCCGACTAGTAAAGTCGTGTTACTGTCCTCCATCTGCTAGCAATGTATCGCAGATTATTAGAAGTGAGCCAACGACAAATGTTTAGCAGTATTGCACAACTAAAATGGATAATACAAGCTATGTTTTCGTTTTCGCAGCGGAACCCTACATGACAATCTGAGTTTTGCAGGCAGCCTGTGACGTAGGACTATTGGAAGTCCAGCCATGCAGAATTTTAATGTGAATAGCCTGCTTTGCCTACTTGAGCTGTTTTAAGCCCGTCCGTCCGTCCGTCCGTCCGTCCGTCTGTCCATCCATCCATCCGTCCATCCGTCCATCCGTCCATCACACGCGCGGGCCAATGTAATGAAACTCAACACAGCTGGTGAAAGCTAGTACAGCATTTTCAGACCGTAAAATACGACAGGCTTGACCATGCATGACCAATTTGTTAATTTCAAAAAAGGTCACTGGAAGCGAAAATTCGCTTCGTCCCACTGGGCCATCATGAGTTACTACTCTGCTTACATAGTACAAAAAAATCACGTTGAAAAACTTGCAGGCGCATGTTTATAGTATAGAAAACCACCACCGTATACCAAAGTGATGCCTTATTTTTAGACTCCACTGAAACACAGTTGAACGCCCTGTCATTGTTCATCTCAAGCCCGAGAAAGGCAAAAAAAAAACACACAAGGGCTGCACCAGTGGTTCTAGAAAGCTCTGAAGAAGGTCGAATAAAAAAAATTAAGGGGCACTTAGGTATCCATACGTGGATGAACGTGAAAGCATAGGGAGCACGGCGCGTTGCTTAGACATTAAAGCACAACGCAAGGTCTTCGGTTCAGTTCTCACCAAAGGTCGTAGGTTCGAATGCCTTAATTACCTATCTTAATATACTGTAATATCATTAAATTTGGCTTAATTAACAACAAAGAACGTTATTGCGACTCCCACCAAAAGTTTTGGATTCGAGGGCCCTATTAACTCTATCTTAATAAATTGTGGCTTAAATAACAAGGCCTTACTTAACACTGCAGGTCGTGGGTTCGAGTGTCTTCTTAACTCTGTCTTAAATAGAATACCTTAATTACCTTCAACTTTTACCAAAGGTCGGGAGTTCGAGTGTCTTAACTAACTCTATCTTAATGGACCATGCCTTAATTACCTTCGCCTTAACTAACAGCCAAGATCCTGGGTTTTACTCCCGCCAATAGTCGAGGATTGGTAGCCTTTTTATACCATCGTGTGTCCATGCCACCAACACCGAGTTTTCTGCCCTATTAGCCATTTAATGTTTTCGCATTAAAATGTGGAGTAATACGCGTACCTTCTATTCAGGCTAGGTGCGTCAACTAGTATTCTGGTTGACTGAAAGACTTTAGTGTTCACAGTTTTGTTCGCATGGCAGGTATCGTATAGGGCCAAGTACGGCCAGCTTATTACGCTTAATGACGCACATTTCAAACACGTTCAGACGCAAGCGAGGCGCTCAGAAACCAGCGCGAACCAACTGTGCATGGACATATTAATAGATATTGGGGCTGTCAGTCGTGCAGTTCCCGCAAAAGAAAAAAATATGCGCCGACGATTACGATGCTCCCTAAGGTGAAATTTGCGCGCCGCCCAATATGCGCTTTCATTTCGCGATATATTGAGGCAAATAATTTGAGAGAAACATGCAGCAGAGTCGCCAATCATCGAAAATCTTATCTGCGGGTCCAGCGCGTCGGCTTTTATACATGACTCGTCAAAGGTTCCAGTGTAACCGCTGGTGCCAGGTGGCTTCCAAAGAATGCTACACAATTCGCGTCCCGCATACAGTCGGATTACAAAACAATCGCAAACCATGACAACGGAAACAAGCGCGAACGAGACCAAACCAATTAAACCAAACAAACGCGAGTGAGAGCTGACACGAGCAGAAGATAGTACGAAATGAGCGATCCGGTTGAGGCCAGATACGAGTACGCATCGAGTGGTCGGGCAGGTCTGCATGACACCAGTTTCTCGCGCACACGTCGCTGAAGGGGCCGCTCTCATTGGTCTCCGCCGTTCCGGCACGAGTCTCATCGCCCGCTCCGCGTCCGCTCTGTCATCTGTCGCTGTGCTCGCTCGCTCCGTTACGCCACCGACGCCGACGCCGCTCGCCGTAGGAACGGGCGCTTAAGAGCTGCGCTCTAAAATTTTGTGAGTTCCTCTCTGAACTGGCAGCCACTTCAGTGCTGGCTTTGTTGCTTTCGTGACATGTGACACTATGCATCGATGTATAGGTAATCAGGTACATGTATTCGCAATGTTCATTAAAAATGCTGGACGTGCTACGTATGCAGCACGTCCTGCAACGCAGCTTTTCAATATGGAATAACACGCACCCACTCGTTGACAAGACAGTTGCCATAGTTAAAGCCAACGATATTTGTCAGCGCAACACTAGCAATTTGCGCAGTCACTATTTAACCGACACTGGTTTTTAACGAGCGCCTCCTTCATTAAGGCGTGCTGCTTCACGGTCGGGCAGCGCCCTACACTGCTGCCACATGCCTTCGGTGGTTGACTTGAGTTCGAGGCTACAGATAAACACATGGTCCTGCGTTTCTGGCTTCAAAAGTTTCCGGAGTCTAAATCGGCTGGAAGAGTTGATTCGGGCCCTAAGTTTCTGGAGACGCTCGTTATTTTGACGAGGGTCGCCCGCGGCACTCGGCGTTTGGAATAGCTGTTTTCTTTCTGTTGTTTCTCAAACGAGAGAGCGACCCAGATTCGTCGTAATATTGTGCCGCATTGCGTTGCAGAGAAATTGGTTCACCGAAGGAACGTGTAATGATTCGCTACTTCAAGAGCAGAAACAGGGAAACAGCCTGTGCTTAGTAAGTATCGAAAGTTCACTCTTGCACTTGGCGTAATGAGGACGTTTTCAGAGAAGCAAACAGTATAAAATCGAGCGTTTTCAATTTTCCGCAAGTTGGGATTTAGTTATTACTCGACGCAAACACGACAGCGTTCTTCAGTTAGCGCCAAGTGCACAACAACAATATTCAATTCGTTTCTTATCACAGGAAAAGCCTTGAGCAGAAAACAACGTGTATTGCAGGAATAAAGCGTGTAATACAGCATTCCTTATTTACTCCTAATGCCGGCGCTTTTGGAGACGGTTGTTATTGATAGAGAAGTTGAAATCCTAATGACATGACCGTAGGTGTTTGGTTCTTATAAATCTGTTGCGCTCTTACGTTTTCAGCACACACGTATTGCGTACAGAGTATTTCATTCAACTTGTCACGCTAGTATTCTATTCGACTGCACCCTGTCCGATGGGTATTCGTTTATTCCGCGTTGGGAAGCAGTTTGTGGCGATGCGTGAAAGTAAATAGCTTAAAATATTAAACGAAAAGGACGTGAGAGCGTAAGGGCACTTGCTACCGAATATTTATTTCGCCTTCCTATGCTTGTTTTTCACGTGGCCCATCGCTTACCATACGTTTTGGTTGGAAGAAAAGCCCTATCGAAGTGAAGGTTCGTTACAGACGCAGAATGTCAGAAAGAGTGGTGTACTGGGCACGAGAAGTTTTGTTCCGTTCACTGTAGCAAAACCAATAAAAAGATACTACCGTACTGATACCAAATGGCGAAAGAAGCCCTTGCAGTGACAAGATATCGCTATTATACCCCCCTATAGCAATTTCTTTTCCGAATATTCGCTGCACTCGCCTGGCCTTTGAGTGCTGCCTCTGCGGACAGCATTTGCGGCGCCGCAATCTCCAATGGTTCTTGGGAAAGGAGCAGATGTTTCCGTTTGTTTGTTTACTACTGCCTGATCATTACGATAAATGAAAATTTTAATCCATGTGAATGTCGCAAAGCGAGAACAGTCGAGCGAGCTAGCGAGCAAGCATACTAAGTGTAATGTAGAGGATGGCTCGATGTTTGTTGTTTTGAACCTTTTACAATGTTTCCTTTTCTAGGCGTCACTCAACACGGCAGGCATCAATCACGTGCGCCAGTCCCATGGCAGTATCTTGACCATTTCTGCCCACTTGATTTGCTGCGTCTGCTTATATTGCGTCGTTAATGCCGCATTCTGCAGCTCCTCCCTTATGTTCATGCGGCTTCCGATGGATTGTGACTAAAGCAGTAGCCTGCAGTCCAGCCTAAGCTGCGGGCGTTGCCATGACCTTGCTTATACGATCTGTATCCGGAAGAAGATACGCACATGTACGACCAGGCTACAAAGTACGCATTTCCATATGCTCTTGTGCTGAATGGGGTTAGGGATTCTGAAGTTTATAAGCGCTGACGTCCGAAAGGAGCAACCCGACCAAGGACACAAAGAGGCCGCTACCAGGCCCTCTGATTCAATGAAGGATTCTCAGATGCATATCCCTTTTTCGCCTTTACAGAGAGCCCCCTGTCACTGTTCATGCTCTTTCTGCATGTCTCTTGAGCTTTGAGGTGTTTGTTGCGGAGAGCGTTGGCGTTGTTGGCGTTGTATATTGCGTGACAGGAAAGGTAGAGTTCGCTCGGCCAAATAAATTCATGACGGAAGTAAAACACCAAAAAACTGAATTATCTTGCATCTACATCACATCAGTTCGTGAGTGCATGCAAAACAAGTTAAAGCTTGATATACCTCGCAACGGAGCTTTAGGTATTTTCTGGCATAGGTAAGCTTAGAATTCATGCAAGTGCAGTATTGGCACGTCTGAATTTATGTTTCAGCATCTGTTCGTTACTCCTGTAAAGTATTCCAGCTGCTATGCTTTACTGCGTAAACGTCAAAGCAGCTGATTTTGTCTCTCTCTCTCTCTCTCTCTCTCTTTCTTTCTCTCTCTCTCTATCTATCTATCTATCTATATATATCTCTCTCTTGTAATTGCAGGTTACTACATTATGGTAGCGAAGGTATTCTACCAGCTCTCACCTGTGCACTTGCTTATACTGAAAGAAAGCGCTGCAGTAATTTGATTGTTCTCTGTACTCGAAAGAAGGCCGATGAGATCCAGTAATCTGCTCTTCACACATGCACGTTGAAAAAACAGCGTAATTGGAAGCTGCTGAAGAACATCTCTATTACTGGCTGAGTGAAAAAGTTGAGTGAATAAATATAGCAATGGGGTATAAATGCTCCAGTAGGCAACTACGCAAATGGAAAGTTCTAGCTTTTGAGGAAACTACTCATCACAAAAACACATGGACTGGTTGAAACGTCAGGCAAGGCAAATGTAAACGAAAGCACGAGCAAGGAATGCCACCCTAAAAGTGTTCTTGGAGATAATTTGATGCGTGGAAAAAATATCAGTGCAATTGCACTGATATTTTTTCCACGCATCAAATTCCACGACACCAACGTCTTAAGACGTCGGTGTCGAAACAAACACACACACACACACATGTGGGGGAGGAGGTGCGGGGGCGGAAAGATTGCACACATGTTTCAACAGGACTTCGTGTAATCATCTCCCAATAATAACACAAAGATGCAGGTATGAACGATCAACAGATGAAAAAAGAGAAAATGAAACGGAAGCTTGCGTGCGCATTCTGGTCATACGTTCATGTCCACGCTTGTATGCGTTTACACGTGACCGAGTAATGTGACCGCAGCCACGTCAAAGTACGTGGTTCACATCACTACATATTTCTCGAGAAAGACATGGCCTGGGCTACTTTTTAAGTGTCTACGTTGTGAACAATGTCTAGATGTTTTATAATGTGCCCCCCAGAGCGCAGATGTTCTTGCCTCGTCTTATCAGCAGGCATCGACAGCAACGTCCGACTGCACGGCCACTTACCCATCAGCAACGCGGACTTGCATTAACCACGGCCATTTTCTTTACGTTTTCTTTTTCTATCCGAAGACAGAGCGCTTGGAACAATGCTCACAGCAACACGGAGATAAATTCACTGGGTAAGCAGTTACAATTATTTGCCGAGGTAATGGAGAGGTGTAACAATGCTGCTATGGCTATCGGGCACAAAAGCCAGCGTCTAGGGCCAAGTATTCAGTTTGCGCGTTGTTGACGTCCCGGAATATCAAATCTCTGCGTCCTATTGAAGTTTTACAGTTATACGAAGCTAAAGCGCGCCGCTTCAATTGTCCTCACGCTGGCGCCTCGGTGCGTTCTCCCAGAGAGTAATTGGTTCGTTATCCAGCGCAGGCGGCGCGTGTATAGGGCACCGTAAATGGCGAGCTCGATAACTAAGGTGTCTCCTCGCAGAATTGCGCTGCGCTAAATTAGTGCTGACAGATGCGAACGGGCACTTCATGTTGCATGGCCCATTTTCCGCGAATGGCTCGGAAATTCACCGCTGCGCTCTATGTATTATGCAGCGCTTGCTGAAGCCCTGGATGCAGCGCGCGTCCCTCGAATCTTATTTAGCTTTCGTCCATAAAATTTTCGTGGTAGCTGCATCCTTTGTCCATACCCATTTTCCACTGCAGTCAGTGACGCTACATGACGCCTCCTTGGGATTCATTTCTGAAACCTTTGGTAGTTCATGACTTGTTTAAAGAATTCAGACAGGGAGATATCATGAAGGAAACGAAGCAATTAAAAAAGCCTGTGCGTGTATCACTTAGTGTGTCCTTCAGGCTCTAGCTCCTTCTCTCTTGATAATTTTTGAAGCTGACACGTTGTAATTCTAAGTTTGCTTCAGTAAACAGAAATGATGATTCACTCAGTCTTCTCTCCCTCTACGCATTGCAGCTTGGCTGGACGACAGCACTCAGCTCTTCTGGCAGGACTGTAGGAATGCACTCTGCCATCTATCCTCCTCTCTTTTCCACTATGTTTCTCTGCACAGTGCCTTCCTCTTCCAGCGGAGGTAGCAGGCCTCCACCTCGCCGACGACCTACTCTCAGAAGAGCTGCCAGCGACCCCGGCAGCCATATTGTGCGACTCCAAGGCGGCTCTTCTCAGCCTGCAGAGGCCGGAAAGGGTCAGCCTGGGGATCGCCCTACTCTAGACCAGTAACGGCACTCCAAGAGACGGGTTGCTCGGTGTCCCTGTTTCAAACATCATTTCCAGCGCGTTCATAGACAGGGCTTAAAAGAACGACGAAGAGAAGCGCTGACTTCCAACTTATTTTTATTTTGAGTAACACGCATATATACCGAGACACCAAGACGAAAGTCCCCCCCCCCCCAAAGCATAAAACCGACATGAGTATGCATTCAAAATTCAAAGAAACCATGACCGCCGCCTTAAGATCAATGAGAGCGCATGTGCGACCACAAAAAAAAAGTTCTTTATCTGTTAATGCAATTGACAGCTTACTAACGGAGTCCCCTTCAGCGATCGCTGCTGCTTCAATGATAAGTCTAGTGCATTCATTAGGATGCCTAGCTAAGATAGTGGTTTTTTCAAAAAGTGGGATACAGCCGCATTGTGCGCAATGGACGCCTAGAAACCCCTCTCGCCCTTTGCGCACTTTATTGCTATGTTCTTGCAACCTAACATTGAGACATCTACCTGTCTGCCCTATATAAGACCGACCACATTTCAGGGGTATCTTGTACACAACAGTTATCGAACAAACTGCATACTTTTTTCTATGATTGTTACTGCAGGACCTACGTTCCTTAGCAACAGGATTAGTTCTGACACAAAGCTGGGCAAGTTTTTTGGAGCAGAGAAAACAACATCGATACCTGCTCTTTGTCCTATATTTTTTTAAGTTTGTGGGAGATCCCTTGAACGTACGGGATAACAGCTATTTTATTTTTTCGATCATGTACCTGAGGCTTAACGTGTGAGGATCAGTGCTTAACTGACTACGTCTCTCAGTCTCGTCTCACTCTCGGAGAACTTGCGTAGTAAGTTAAGCACTGATCCTCACAGCATTGAGCCTCAGGTACAAGAAACAAAAGAGCTGTTATCCCGTACGTTCATGGGATCTCCTACAATCTTAAAAAAATAGTACAAAGAGCAGGTATCGGTGTTGTTTTCTCAGCTCCAAAAAAAACTTGCCCAGCTATGTGTCAGAACTAACCTTGTTGCTAAGGAACGTAGGTCTTCCAGTCCTAGGCATCCTAAGGAATGCACTAGACTTATCATTAAAGCAGCAGCGTTTGCTGAAGGTGACTCGGTTTGTAAGCCGTCAATTGCATTAACAGATGAAGAACTTTTTTTTTGCGGTCGCACATGCGCTCTCGTTCATCTTATGGCGGCGGTTTTGGTTTCTTTGCATTTTGCATGCATACTCATGTCGGTTTTATGCTATGGGGGGAGGCGCTTTTACCTTGGTGTCTCGGTATATATGCGTGTTTCTCAAAATAAAAATCACTTGGAAGTCAGCGCTTGTCTCCGTCGTTCTTTTGGCCCATGTCTATGTACGCGCTGCAAGTGATGTTTGAAACAATGGAATACCAACTAGCCCGCAAGCCCGCACCCAAACCCTGCTTCGCTGCTCCTGCACTGGCTTTCAGCCCATGTGGGAATCATGGGTAACAAGGGGGCCGATGCCCTTGTACAGAGTGCCCACCACTCCGCGGTCCCTCTCAGTCGTGCCGTGAAACTGAAAACTTCACAATGCACAGGCTGCAACGACATCTCCTGAATTGCCACCCGGCCAAGCGGGTGCCCCTTGCCTACCCTACAATGGCCTTGCTCGGAAAGAGACTTCGTTCTTGCTGCGCCTGAGAATTGACTGCTGCTGGACAAAGGCACGTAGCTACCGGCTTGGGCTCGCCGCTTCGCCAGCCTGCGGCTCCTGTGGGGAGCCTGAAACACTGGGACACCTCCTGCTGGCATGCCCGACGTACTTTCAACATGAAGGCCGGCTCCTTCAGGTGTTCCGCCGCCTCGTCCTTCCTGCTGCCAAAGAGGAGGACATCATTTTCCCCTTCCACCGTAAGCACCTTCCGGTGCTGCTCAGCGTCGTCAAATTCATCGGCTCCACTGGGCTCTCGGCGAGACTGCATAGCGTCTCTTTAGCAATTGGTTCACCGCACCCTCCCAAGGTCTGCCAAACCATGCAGTCCTGCCTTGATTGCCCATGACTGATCTGTCACTAGCTGACAAGGCCTCACAACCCGGCCAGGCCTACTGCGCGCCTGCCTACCGATTTGTTTCGCTCCCGCCATGGCGGCATCTTGGCCCTCCCCTCTCCATCTTCTTTTCCTCCAATCTCCCCTTCCCCCTTCCCCGTTGGCGCTAAGCCGTGCTCCCTCAAGGGCTGCAGAAGATAATGCCAACTTTTCCCTTCTTCATGAAAAACCACTTCTCACTCCTCTATCACCAACACACACGCACGAGATGAACGTGCCTAGAATCCCCAAAGCTAGGCACAACACGCGGCCCAACAGCCCTTACTCCCAAGCGAGCAAATTGAGCGCAAATTTGGCCAAGAAAAGCCGACCTAATTACAAATGCGAGTCACAGATGGAAGCCTGCGTCCCTTCCGAGCTCTGAAAGTCCCCTGTCAATCGAGTGAACCGAGACACTTGGAACGCTCCGGAAGGCATGCACGAGTACGTCACCCTGACATGCGGCCATGGCGACGGCGATGACAGCGCAGGACGGTTGAAGATTGAGGGAATTACAAGGCAATTTAGGCTGCAATTTCCTCCAAGACTCCATTAACATCCGTTTCGAGGGCCTCTGTTGGGCACAGGGGGAATTCATCATTGACTGAAGGAAGTGCAGTGCATACTTCAAGGCTTCCTATTTCGCATACACCGCAAGGAGAACTTGAAGAATACAGGGCCGGTTGCACCGCTGAAATGAAGCGGACGAGAAAGAGATGCAAAGGAGAAAAAGGGAGGAAGTTAACCAGAGTTAAAGCCTCCAGTTTGCTACCGTGCACTAGGGGAAGGGAAAAGGGAAGTAAAGACAGAAAAAGAGCGGAGACAAAAAGAAAGGGGGGGCGGACGGGATGGGATCATTATAGTCGTTCTAATAGGCCAATGCCACGTAAAAAGGTCAACAAAGCCTTGACCGACTTTCGGTGCGACGACAGTTAATATCGGCATTCCAAGTGGCCTGTCGTCAAGGCGTGCCAACACGGCCGCTAGGGACAGCCGGTGCGCGCTGTATCGGGGACAGTGGCAGATTGCGTTTTCTATAGTCTCCTCGCCGCCGCAGTGAGTTCAAACCGCGCTCTCGTCCATACCGACTCGGAAGGTGAAAGATCTTGTGAAAGCGACACCAAGCCACAGTCGGCAAAGCCTTGCTGTCTCGAGTCGAGAAAGTCCAGATGGGGGTCGATGGATGGACGAGTAGTACACGGGAGTCAGGCCAACTTACACATATGCCTAGAGAGCAAGGCAATTATAGGATGACGATATGGAGGTGCACCAATACATTGTCCCGTTTGCTGCCCTACCCTTGCGGAGTGGGGGTTGAAGTACACATGGGGGGAAACTCGATTTTATATGCAGTGATTTGCGTCCATAGGGTGCCAGCTCTGTGGTTAGCAAAGAAAACAATCCTGCACAGATAATCGCACTCATGTGCTGCAGCCCTTGCGTTGAGTCGTAGATCAGTTATCGCCTTCGAAATGTCAGCTAAAATACATGTCTACCTTCGGATAATTAATGACAATTGCTAGCTTTCGTTACTGACCACCTTCTCTTATTCTTCACTTCCGCGGTAACACTGTCGGGTCTTCAGGTCAAAAATATCCTTCCGCCTTGTTCTATTCCCATTTGAGACCCAAGTGTCCGTCATAGCTCCTTTTTATTACCCGACTCTCTCCTTCTCGTCAAACTCGCAAGAGTGCAGCACGAACTGCACATGTTGCTGACGCCTGCTCTACGTGCTAAGCGCACCGAACGGGGCAGAATGAAAATTAAGTGATAAAAAGGAAGCAAGTCCCAGAGATGTGCGAACCACAGCGCAAACTTCAGGTTAGCTTAAACGCTTCCCGTACTAATTTCCCTAGGAGCGTAGGCACCAGGTTTCTGCGACGGAAACGTATGTAATGCCCTATTTTATATTGTGAACAGTACAATGAGACATCCATTTCAATTTTCCCATAATTCTAGCAGTATGAATATGTAGTATTCTTTTTCTTTAGCCCCACAAAGTCCGAACACCATTCCACCACGAAAGAAAGAAAGCAACATCTTCCCATTTATTTCTGGCCACAGAGAGTATATTAGTACAAAGGAAGTAGTCAAACGATAATTGAGCAATAATTCATTAGCACGGTCTTCACTTCATAGTTAATTAAATTGCTGAACTATCCAGAGCTGAAAACTCCTTCCAGCATATAAAGAACGCTAGTATTGGCTCTGCATTGAATTTGCAGCACTTAAATAAGTTTTTAGGGATCAAATTCACAATATCAAGTATGATACTGGGGCTTTATGGGGTTGATACACTTATTAACGTAACAACAGATTTCAGAAAATAAGCTTCCATATTACGATTAATTATACATTTCCCTTTAGTATCATCTGGTAAACGCTACAAAATCCTTTCTTCGTTTTATTTGTACTACCTTCACATAGTTGATTATCCCCAGTGGTTGGTCGCGCCACATCACATAGGATCAAGCAACCAACCACAGCTTACCTCGGACAAACATTCACCAAAACGCAGCACAAGCTATCTGCTGGAATTTGTGGATGGTCAGTGAAGTTAGGTCTGGGAAAAGAAGTTGAGCTCTAATCTGTAATGATCGCGTGCAATGAATGACAACCCTTGTGACCTAAACATTTTATTACGTCATCCGCCACGTGATGGACGATTTTATGCAGCCCAAAACAGAGTCCTCCTTCGATAAAGAAGAGGATTACTTACAGCATTATATTGCGTGCTTCCCCTTATGCTGTTAGACACAATTCAGACATGTTTTTGCCATGTTTATGCATTAAAGTCGTATTGTTGGATTGCCTTTTGAAGTTATTCTTTATAATTCACGCTGATACGTATCTAAACACACTTTGATGTTGATGACAGCGCAAACATCAGCCATATATATATATATATATATATATATATATATATATATATATATATATATATATATATATATATATATATATATATATATGGATATTACACTACACTTTTATTTATTATATATATTTATTAAATTTATTCATATATGCGGCTTTCATTTGTTCACACATTTGTTACCTTTCGCCTAATTATACTATGGCTTTAACGTATCAGAGTATGAATGACTAATGTAGTGTATGTATGTATGTATGTATGTGTCTATGTATGTATGTATGTATGTATGTATGTATGTATGTATGTATGTATGTATGTATGTATGTATGTAATGACATGTACTGTATGTGGTCTCACAGTTGTGAGGTAGTACAAGTGACGTGCAGCGAGTTCTTCGCTTAAACAGGAACATCCAATTCTGTGCAATAAACAACGCCTGTAAACAGTAATCACTACAACAAAGGAATGTGTTGGCATTCACCCATTTAAGTGACAGTTACGTGAGAAATGGTGATGTGAGAAACAGTTTCTTGTGCGGCTGCGCAATCGTTCATGCCGGCCGAGTAAGCTTCTGTGTGATACTAATGGTAACTGCAACTAAAGCAGGCGTCAGCTGCAAACGACAGCTGCAGGGTAAAAAGAGGCTGAAAAAACCGAAGGAAAAATAACGGGGAATGGGAATAGATAAAAGTGTTAGAGCTAGAGACAACAATTGAAGGAGCTGATAATCACCAGTCCGATTACGACTGGGTCGAAAGAGAATAATAACTGGGACAAGTGTTAATGTTTACGGGAGGCAAAGTCAACACCGTCTGTGCTCTGCACATAAATCTTCGCATGGAGCTGAGACGGTTCTTGTGTAATGGTTCCCCGCGTTGATGCACGTTTGGCGTGCGCAGCCTGGTGGGCGATTAAGAGAAGCGTGAAAAACAATACGCAGCTTGGTGGGCGATTAAAAGAAGTGTGTAAAACTAAAAGGTGCGACACAAAAAACGCGCGATTAAGAGTACGATGCACAACGAAGCAAACGACACAGTCACTTACCATTTGTTCCGGCAATCGGCAGGCTACCAACCATTAGCCACTTCCTCGGGAAGAGTCTGCTGACGAAATAAGATAAGGACATTCGTCTGACGAAATCATTTAAATAGGGACTGTTCCGTAGCGGGATAAGGAAATGTAAAACTATGCCTTACTGAAACTTCTTAGGCAAGTTGGTGTCATTCGTAAAACATGACCTTGGACAACAAACACACAGACGCACAGAGCGCCAGATACACATTGCCTTCTGTGTGTCTGTGTTTCTGCCTCGCGTGTGTCTTTTTGGCGGCCTAAAATCGCGTTTTCCAACGTCAAAACAGTTGCAGAAAGAAACATACTTGCTTATGCTCATGCATGTTTTCTTAAATAACTCTTGCCGATTATTCTGCTGCATCCAAGAGGGAAGGAAAGGAAAGAAAATTAGAGCCATAATCTGAAACAGGTGCAAGCGCTAATAAAACTTTAGACCGTTTAGCTGTCTCCTGCAGCGGCGCTTATTTCGGGTGCGCGAAATTAAGGGTGACGCAAGCAACTCGAGATCCATTAGTGCATTGTGCTGGAGTACAACTAATGAAATGAAGGCAGCGGAAAGTCGTTTCTCAATGGACTGCTACGAAAGGAATAACAAGAAAAGGATTGAATATATGAAGCAGCGCACCTTCAATTTGCGAAAAATGTTAACCACTCAAGGAACACGGACTGAAAAAGTTGATGACAGAGGACAAAAATATTAGGGAACAAGGATGAAAAATCAACATGCAGACTGCGCGGTGCTTGCCGCAGTACGAAGCAATGATCACGGTGACATCCCGTTGACCGGTAATTAGAAGCGAGAAAAAGATTTGGTGAGGCGTAGCCTCCGTAAGAGTACCGCCGCATTCCAATATGTGCGCACATTTGAACGCACGTGTATATTTTGCTGAATCGAGATATTTCTCACGTAATATATGTCCGCAGGGGCACAACAGCGTCTGCAGTGACAGGGACAGAGCTTGTCAAGCTTCAAGTCAAGCTTACTAATGAAATCCGCACCGACCAAGGAGGCGCTAAACGTCTTTAAATTCCATTTTTCTTTCTGGTCCGTGGTAGTTTATGTGATATGCTTTCATGACATTGGTCGTAACCTGTTATGGCATAACTTTTCTCGTGCCGAAATAGCTATGTGCTACCTATAAAAGCGAACAGTTCCTTTTAAATATCCGCTCAATCTTAACCATTTTAGTAACAAGGGCAATCGAGATGGCTTGGCACATCTTGCGGGGTAGGCTATAGAAGAAGACAGCTGCTTGCGTTTTTCTACGCTTTTCCCACAAATATATTCTAAGTTGGGATCGTTTATGCGAATGGCTCGCTCATCGATAGTGTGGCCTGAAATTCTTTCATTACTACACGGCCGCTGCTCAATGAAATCAGTGGCCTGAATTGAGCCCAATATGAGGCCGCATCTCGGCATGGCATTGTGAAAGCGACGCTTAAAAATGTGGGACAAAACGAGGGCCTGCGAGGACGGCACACAGCCATTGGTAAAATTTCTCGCCAAGCTCCGCCGGTCGCGCGCAAGTAGGATTAGGGAGGGAGGGAGGGAGGGAGAAGAGCGGTCGTTTGGGTGTAATGCACTGCCGGTTGCTGAAAGGGACAAACATGGCAATCAGGCTCGAATCACTCGCGTGCGCTGGAAGAGAGCAATTCTGTGCATGTAATTTAATGAACAGCCGGAAGGCATAACGCCTTTTCTCTGCGAACTGGTTTTCAGTCTTTTGGGCGGTTACATAGTACATACTACTGTATATACGACGTTGTGTGATGTCGGTCGAAGAAAGAGCCAAAGAAAGAAAATATGCCTGCTATGACGAAAGCATGTGGAAGCTCTTCACCAGCAAACTGTCTATATTTGTCGTAGTCGAGGTTGTGTGCTGCAAGCGAACAATCTCTAGTGCCGTAAAAAACACGAAAGCTAGGTCAACTGTTTTGTGCACTTATTTGTGTACTTATGTTGTGCACTTAGCGAGGTCAACTGTTTTGTGCGTTAATACAAGTATAAAGATATCATTGCCACGAATTTAGAGCAATGCGCGTCTTGCACTTAAGTACGCAATACATTTTAAAGACTTTTCAAGGAATTCGAATAACTGCGAGTGCCTACTTTATTTCCTTGAAATGTCCCCACTAAGCAGTATATTAACTGAGCATGACTGAAGTTATACCAAAAACGACAAAGAAAAGTGATACATTTCGCCCAAGCCATATACATACTTTGGTTACCTATATCCAACGCGAAATCCCCAGCTAGTAGTCGGTTTATGTGGCTACTTGTCTGATACACCTACCACTGAGTGTGAATCCATAATACGGAATCACATTTCCAGTGATATGTAAAGAGCCACAAATTGCCTTCCCTTGCTGTATAGGATGTCCCTGCAGGTGCACGTAATGTCCATATTGTACGCAACATAATACGGGTTTATTCTTCTCCACTTTCCCTAGCTCCAAGCCATTTGCATCATTCAATGATACATCGAGGCTTACATCAAAAGCGGCGTGACATCCCTGTGCGATTGCTTTTAATTACTTGTTTTCTATAGATAGCATCTTGCTATAGCAAATATCCCGCTGCATACGCTGAGCAATTCGATTTTCTCTGTACTAAGATATGCAAGAAGTGCACACAGCTCGCTTGTTACCGTTTGAGCTCTTTCGCATCGTCTGCTTCGAACTATATCAAAAGCACTGTCCACAAACGGTGAATAAGCTCCGGCGACATTGCTTGCATCTATGCGCTTTGACCTCGTTTATTGGCTTCGCTTATGGACACGAACTTTGTCCGGTCTCGTCCATTAGCAAACATGTTTACGTGCAGTTCCCGCTCAGCACTGCACCATCCATCACCGTGCGCTTCAATGGAGGTTTGCTACTTTTTCAATTTGGTGCGGTCTGAGAGCAGTGATTTATGGCCACTGCCAGTAGCTCTTGAACCGGCGAATGTCGAATATTTTGCCCCGAAATTTTGTTTGCCGCCTAGTACGTCCGAAAAAAGTTAACGCTTTCACGGAGCAGGCTGAATTCATTCAGTAGAATGAACCTGCTGGTGGGGAGTTCACTTGTCTCTTAGAAACTTTAGTACAAGTATTGTACTGCTTAAAATTAGCTCACACAATCACGGCCTCATGCGGGTGAGATACACCGACACTTTCCTTAACTCTCATCAGTGATTTGCACAACTCTATGGTAAATATATATAGCCGTAGAGGAGATATCTTCTACGACAGCGTAAAGCAGCTAGACCACAAAGCGCCCTATGTCATTTTCATCGTTTCAATAAAAATAATGTAAATTCAAAACTCAAAATGCCATAGTAACTAGTCAGAAGCCTTGAAGTACGCTTTCGACAATTTTGGGACAGTTTATTTACCTGTCTTTCTATCCTTCACTACATCTGCATTAGGCATCAGGCACACAGCAACGTTTACGACGTCATTAGTGACTTTCTTTCCGTTCCACCGGAATCATACCTCGTCCACTTTGCTCAACCGTGCATATGCTAACTTTAAAAAAATTGTTATTTTTGTAAAAATAGCTGCTGTCATCCCCATATTTCCTATTCTATGAAACTTGTACGTTCTACTTTATTATTGTCGCTCTCCTTTAGAGTAGTATGCACTATATTTATTGTTCTTTGTCCTATTTGCATCGTTTTGAAGACAGATTTGTTTCCTCCTAGCGGCAAGGTAGCATTTGTAGGCATTCAATCATTGCCGTTTACTGCTATCTAATTCTTGGATGGGTTAAAAGAGAATCTGGTGTTCTACTTGCCTAAACCCCGCTTTTATTGTGAGACACACCGTAGTGAGGGACTGCGGATTATTTTTGCCCATCTGGAGTTCTTTAACGTTCACCTAATGCACGATAAGTGGGCGTTTTTGCATTTTGCCCCCATCCAAATGTGGCCGCCGCGGCCGCAATTTTATCCAGCTGCCTCATGCGATTCCAGTACATGTGATTCATTGGCTGGGCATATAAATGTAGTGGTGGCAATAAAGTGAATGGAAAAGAAAGAACACTCAGGAATTGTCATCCTTCTTCATAAGTTTACCTGAACATTTTTCGTGAGCCTTCGGGGTTGGGAGACGACTCTTTATTGTTCCGGCATAATTGTAACGCATATGCAAAATACCGATGCTTGTTACTCCTTACGGGGTGTCCTACGTAACTTGAGCCAAAATATTAAAAAAAATATTCAAATGCCACGTAGCTGGACAGAACCAAGGTAATGTAGTTTGCCGTCGCTGGAAGATACTCAGATTATTTTTTTTCATTGCGCCTAAGGAAATAATTAGTCTCTATTAACGAATTAATTTCTCAAATATTATAATTAGATGTAAGGTGTCAATGAGAAAATTGTAAAGCAACATGAAAGACTATCGATACAGCTTTTTGTTGCTCAATACTTGCTACATAAAAGTGCTTTTCCGAGCATGAAAGAAGCCCACGAATATACGCAAAATTCCCGTGCGACTTGGTGTTAAATTTATTTTTATTAGAATTTGTACATTAGAAGATTATTTTCTATGGCTGCGCTATTAATTGACGCTGCTCTGTAACGATTAGTCCCGGCTTCTAGGCTATCCTTCAGGACTCTAGTCTGCACAAATATTTTTGTCTGGAAAATATTTAAGCCTCATTCAGGCAATTAGTTCGGCGTTCTAAAATGTTCCCGCAGTGGTCAAGTATAGTTATTTGGCAGCAAAAAGTAACTATAAAGTTTGAGTTTCATCCCTCATGCGAGAGTAACCACGCAGTTTCGCGAAAAAGCAGCGCCGAACGCTGTGCACCCGCGAAAACTTGGGTATAGGCGAAATAGCCCACCAGGAAAAGAGTGGGTGGAAGAGGGCAAAGAGTGAAGCCCCATATTAGACGTCGTCATGTCAATGCCGACACGGGCTGAGCAGAGACGACAGCGTCCTCGTTCCGTGCAGGAGAAGTGGAAGTGCAGTCAGGGCCACAGTGTCAGCGGTCCTCTTAGCACGGAGCGTGCGATGGATATAAAGGGGGATAATCGTGAATGGAGTGAACGCAAAGCCATTGACATTAGCGGACGGATAATCTTTTTCTGAAGATATGAAATACGTAATGACTAACAAACACATAAAAGGTGTCCACAGTCTCGTTAGTACCTGCAGTTCACGGAAAAAGTAGAAGCACCTTCATCGTGTGTGACGCGCCGTAGTTTCTTCTACAAGGGTTTAGAATAACCCACAGCCCTGCTTGAGTTGCGGTGCAAGTTTTGCACACTCGATGCTCACCACTCTCAGGTAAGCGACGAACTTTTACCATTCGCCATCGACAATGCGCTTTGTTGCAACGGCCACGGCGTGATGGCTTCTTTCCAGCTGCTCGCACACCTTTAGGAGCGTTCTCGGAAACTGTACCACGCCTCACGCGTGACTGAGACAGATAACACACTTGGGAATCGCGCACGCCACCAAATCGGAGCGCTTAAAAGCGTTGTGAAAGCGATGAAACAAAGCACGACACGACCGTTACAGAAATATAGCATCGGCGATACCCTTCCCGATGCTCTTCCTTATGCAATAGACCGAAAGGGGCTTTCAAACTTTAATAAATGGTGATTATGATGATGATGACGTAATTCGATAGTTGCACAACGTAGAGGTGATAGGACTGCGCTCAAATTTGGCTGGAGCTGAAGCGCATTTGATTACGCGATGCATCTAGCGCAATAAAGATAATAAACTACAATTTCGTCAAAGTGTCACAGAACCATATGTGAACATGCTAATATTCTATAGCCTAAAGCTGTTGCTGTTAGTTTGTATTTGCATGTTTCTCCCTAATCATACGGCCGGCCGCCATTGTGGCCTCGTACTTCAAGCCCACGTTCATCTTTCTATTAGACCTCACTGGAGTGGCCGTCACCTGCTGTCATGCGAATGTAGTGGCGTCTTTCTCGCGTGTTAGTGAGCTGGCAAAAGTTATACGTGTCTGGCGTTCTCTAATGAAACCAGCATTTGCTACAATTTAGGAACCGCTCTCTCTTACACGTTAAACATACAAAAAGAGCCACGGCGTCAATACGTTTCGTTGAGTGTACAGTAGGTTTTATTAAAGAGTGTCTTTCTCGCCCCACAGAATAGCTATTTGGCCTTCTGACGCTTTTATTCTGTCGGTCATCGAGCTTTTACAGTACTCAAGCGTGCGCCCTTGAGTGTGCGCCCTCTGTGTGTGGGTCGAGCATTTCTTGGTATGAAACCAAGGCGACTAAAGGGGTCATTGATACATAAGGGAAAAACATTGTTGGGTACAAGTGCACATTGAATCACCATAATGTATCCAGTTTTACTTTTTGTGCAGCTATAGAAATCTAGTTTTTATACCACAGCCTCAAATGCCTGCAGTGCTAGCGGGGGGCTTCACAGTCCATTGAACCGTAGTGATAATTTATGCTACAACGTTCGCCAGAACATTCTCCCAGTTAGGTTCATTGTTTACTATAATTTGTTTACTACAATTGTTTACGTTCATTTGTTTATATTAGAACACATGTGCAGTACAGCTAATTGATTAATGAATTGCTGTTGTCTGAAGGAGCATGCTCTCATGCAAGATTTAAACTTTTTTTTTTTACATGGCGAAACCGAAGGTCCCGACTGCTACCAATAAAATCTTGAGTCCAACCTGCCTCCCTGCCCCGGTCGCACAGCATATCCCCCAAAGGTTAGTCCCGGCTGAAAACATCATATCAAGATCGCAATACGTCAAAATAATCAGTAAACTTCCAATCCATACAATAGGTCCCCTCAGCCACGAATAACGACTCTTTTATAGGTTACAATCTAAAAGTTACACGAAATTGGCCGTTGTAGGAACCATTAATATTGTTACGGGGATGTTGTGAGTATATAAAAACTATATTTACAATATATATATATATATATATATATATATATATATATATATATATATATATATATATATATATTGTAACAGATACAAAAGGCACGGACAAGAGAAAAGAAGGGAAGACGAGGAGGACGAAGCGTTGGAGAGGCCGAGCTGCGCTACTATCACGCGACGATCATCATCCATCGCCTGTAAATAAAATCATTTCTTCGCAACTCTTCGTAACAGTTGTGGTGGAAGGTGCGGGGTAATCGACACCCGAAGACGGAGGCTGAACCAGAAATTCTTCGACGGAGCCGTCGCATTGCTGGACTCCCACCGTATCTACCGGAGCTGAATATGTCCCACGACGCAGACGAACAACGGCCCATTCCAACAGCTGCGCCGACAAGTTCCGTTCTGCAACTGAGAGATGCGCGTCCCTTCGCCGGAAGATCGGACGAAGACGTCGAGGAATGGCTCGTCCATTATCACCGGGTGAGTGCCGCCAACAAGTGGAACAGCGCTTCTCAGCTTTCGAACGTCGTGTTCTTCCTAACGGATACTGCGTTGCTGTGGTTCGACAATAACGAGGAAACGTTCACAACATGGGGAAGATTTGTTTCCGAAATCAAAGAGAGATTCGGCGACTCCGCGACGAAAAAGAAAAGGGCGGAACAGACGCTACTGCAACGTGCGCAAGTGCCAGGCGAAACCTGCACGACCTATATTGAGGCGGTAATAAAACTGTGTAGGATGGTGGACTCTGGAATGTCTGAGGAAGATAAAGTCGGGCACATCCTGAAAGGAATTGCCGAAGACGTCTATAATTTCCTCATCGCGAAGGACAACCTGGCTTCCGTCACTGACATCATTCGGCATTGTCGTACTTTCGAGCAGCTGAAAACGAGGCGCATCACGCCGAAGTTTGGCAGGCTAGCCAATGTGACAACAGTTGCAAGCGTGGACAGCAACCAGCCCCTCGATCTTGCATCAACGATCAGACTAATAGTTCGGGAAGAGCTCAGCCTGCACGCACAAGCGACACATTCAGGCACTCACAGCTTCCGCTTATCACCAGATTTCCAGTCAAACGTGGCATCCATCGCCCCGTATCCTGCGGCGAGGGGCACCGAGGATTATGAACTCGCGCCCCGACAGCAGCCACGTCTCTACGACAGAGGCGCTACTTATGACGCTCGGCCACAACGAGAGCAGCCGCGGTTTTACCCCCGAGGTCCTGTGACTTCTGTCAGGCCGCGACAAGAAGGGCACCGACCCTACTACCACGACGTGACTTATGAACGATATGACGGATTTCAGCGAGGCGCAGAGACACGTTATCCACATGACAACGAACTTTCTCGCCGCCCGCAGCAGCCTAGCATCCGTTTCGAGGAAGATGCTGTGCACCACGACCCTCCCGTGTGCTACAACTGCGGTGCCACAGGCCATATAGCACGGTATTGTCGCCAAGGCCGTCAATCACGAAGGACACCAACAATGCTATCGCCACCCAGAACCCGTACTTCATATGACTTGCGGACGACCGATTCCCTTCCAATGGACCACTTCCCACACGAGACCAGACGCAGCGATTCGCCAACTTCTGAGCGGAGTTTGACGCCACCAAATAATCGTCCCCGTCGCTCTCCGTCCCCTCGGCGCCGTTCTTCGTCACCGCCGCCGGGAAACTAGCATCCGCGGCCAATGGAGGTGAGGTCGCCGGACGGTCTTTGCCAGAAATTCCTCTGCCTGTTGTGATGCTCAAAAACAAAGTGAATGTCTCGATTGACGGAATACCGACCATGGCGTTAGTTGATACTGGGGCGACTGTGTCTGTGATGAGCCTCGCTTTCAAGAACCGTCTAGGCCACAAAGTTATGTTTTCTTGGAACGACGGTATTACTTTTCGTGGAGTGGGCGGCGAGTGGCTTCATCCCCTTGGTGTTTGTGCTGTGAGTGTTTTGTTGGCTGGGAAAGTTTTTGTGTCGGAATTCGTTGTTCTTGCTCGTTGTTCGCACGATGTTATTCTTGGTATTGATTTTCTTGAACAGTGCGGCGCTTCCGTGGACTGTGGTTGTGGCGAAATATCATTTAACAAGTTAATTATATCAACAGATTCCGAACAAAGCTCGCGTGGCGAACACAGGGACACAGACACACTCAGTGTTCTTGATGAAGTGATTGCACCATCGTGGTGCCTGACGCCCGTTCGTGTTTCTGCAACTACTGTTGACGCTGATTGTGTTGATATTGTAGTTAGGCCTCTCCGCATAAACTGTGCTAAAAAAGATATACTTGTGCCCTGCTCTGTCGTATGCATGACGAAAGGAGTCGCCACATTGTGGGCGCTGAACTGTTCCGCCACGCCGGTTGTCCTTCCTCGCGGTATGAAAATCGCTCTCTTCGATGAAGCCGCATGTAACTCAATGGCGGCCCTAACTACGGACGTCTCTACAGCTTGCTCTCCTTGCGATAATAGCCATTTTGAAGAGCTAATGCTTGGCATGATCAGCAAGGCTCTCGGTACGTCGGAACGGCAAGCACTGGTACATGTCCTTGCCAGGCATGAGGCTGCATTCGACTTCACGCATGGAGATGCACCCCTTCATTTGCCGTCGTCCCGCGCTCGTCACAGAATAGATACTGGCTCCGCACACCCCATCCGCCAGAAGCCCTACCGAGTGTCATCCTCCGAGCGAAAGGTTATTGCACAACAAGTCAAGGAGATGATGGACAAAGGTGTCGTTCAAGAGTCGTCTAGTCCTTGGGCAGCCCCAGTAATCCTGGTCAGAAAAAAAGATGGCTCCTGGAGATTCTGCGTGGATTACAGACATCTAAACGCAGTGACGAAGAAGGATGTCTATCCACTACCGCGAATAGATGACGTCATTGATTGCTTACACGCTGCTTCTTACTTCTCAACACTGGATTTGCGATCGGGGTATTGGCAAATACCTATGGACCCTGCCGACAAGGAAAAGACCGCTTTCGTGACTCCAGATGGCCTATTCGAATTTAATGTTATGCCTTTTGGCCTTTGCAATGCTCCTGCCACCTTCGAAAGATTCATGGACACAGTACTACGTGGTCTGAAGTGGGAGATATGCATGTGTTACCTCGATGATGTTGTAATCTTTGGCCGCACGTTTGAAGAACATAATCAACGCCTCAGCCTTGTTCTCGACTGCATCGAGAAAGCTGGGCTGGTTCTAAACTCAAAGAAATGCCGCTTTGGCGAACGTCAAACACTGGTCCTGGGACACTTAGTTGACAAGGATGGCGTCAGACCCGATCCTCGTAAGATTGAAGCGGTGAGCTCCTTCAAGCCACCACAATCAGCACGAGAACTTCGCTCATTCATTGGCCTATGTTCATATTTTCGTCGTTTTGTTCCCAGGTTTGCCGACATCGTTTACCCGTTGACAAGTATTTTGCGACAAAATGCATCCTTCAATTGGACACCAGAGTGTGACGCATCATTTTCTCAACTGAAATTTATACTAACGTCAGCACCGCTCTTGCGTCACTTCGATCCGTCTTGCCCAACTGAAGTTCACACTGATGCTAGTGGAATTGGGATAGGAGCGGTGCTTGTACAACGCCACAGTGGCGCAGAACATGTAGTCGCATATGCCAGCCGTTGCCTGAGCAAATCTGAACGGAATTATACGGTTACGGAACAGGAATGCCTGGCAGCTGTTTTCGCCATACAGAAGTTTCGGTGTTATCTTTACGGTAGACCATTCAAGATTATCACCGACCATCATTCTTTATGCTGGCTGGTCGGTTTGCGTGATCCCTCTGGTCGCCTCGCACGTTGGGCACTGCGCCTCCAGGAATACGACTTTGTGGTGTCGTACAAGAGTGGCCGTCGTCACGCTGACGCAGACTGCCTCTCTCGGATTCCTCTTGCGGCTACCGACTGCGATGCTGAGAATTTTGACGACTGTCTCGCTGCTGTTACTTCTACGTTCCCTGACGCGGCAGACTTTCAGCGAGAACAACGGAGTGATGTTACCCTCGATCCGCTTTTTGTTGCCGCCCGTACTTCTCAAGGCAGTGGTCGCTTTACCGTCCGTGATAAATTACTCTACAAAACTAATTATTCCGGGCATGGAGCGCGTTTTCTGCTTGTTGTCCCGGAGAGCCTTCGCTCCGACGTTCTACGCGCCATGCATGATGATGTGACATCCGGCCATTTCGGTTTCGTACGAACACTACACCGCACGCAGGAGCGCTTTTACTGGCCCAAGATGTACGAAACAACCAAGCGCTATGTCGCTAGTTGTGAAACGTGCCAACGTCACAAGCGACCGACCACCGCAGCCCCGGGTCCCCTTCGGCCATTGACACCACCCAACACGCCATTCGAGCAAGTAGGCATTGACCTTTTGGGTCCATTCCCGTTATCTAGCAACAAGAACCGTTGGATAATTGTCTGCGTAGACCATCTTACACGGTATGCAGAAACTGCAGCCATACCGTCTTCCACCGCCGCTTGCGTGGCGGCCTTCCTGTTGCGTTCCGTGGTCCTTCGTCATGGCCCACCACGTGTCATCATCAGCGACCGTGGTCGCCAGTTCACTGCTGATGCCATTGAAGAGCTACTTCGTTTGTGCACTTCCCAGTTCCGTCATTCCACGCCGTACCATCCACAGACCAATGGCCTCGTTGAAAGGACGAACAGAACGCTGACCAACATGCTTGCCATGTACGTCTCCTCCAATCATAAGAACTGGGACGACGTGCTGCCCTTCATCACTTACGCATACAACACGGCGAAACACGAAACCACGAACTATAGCCCATTTTATCTCCTCTATGCCAGGTTACCGCGAAGCCCTCTGGACACTTTCTTACCGTTCGTTCTGCACAGTGACGATTCTGTATCGAAGACTTTGTGTCTCGCCGAAGAAGCGCGTCGAATAGCTCGTCTTCGTACTCTGGCCTCGCAAAGTCGTTCGAAAGAGCGATACGACAACCGTCACGTACAAGTATCGTTGGAAAAAGGTGACTTGGTCCTTCTTTGGACACCGCAACGCAAGCGTGGATTGTGCCAAAAGTTATTGTCAAAATATTCAGGCCCATTTGTAGTTGTGGACCGCCTGAGCGAACTCACTTACGTCATAGCTCGCCTACTGTGCAATGGTCGGCGATCAAGCAGAACTCAGCTGACTCACATTGCTCGCCTGAAGCCTTTCTACCCTGCTTGCGCATCCTGACTCGCCCCACGGGCTTCGTCTGCTTGCGGGGAAATGTAACAGATACAAAAGGCACGGACAAGAGAAAAGAAGGGAAGACGAGGAGGACGAAGCGTTGGAGAGGCCGAGCTGCGCTACTATCACGCGACGATCATCATCCATCGCCTGTAAATAAAATCATTTCTTCGCAACTCTTCGTAACAATATATATATATATATATATATATATATATATATATATATATATATATATATATATAGGATCAGCCAGAATAGTTAAGTTGGCTGACCACCAACAACACGCAGCAGCCAGCGTCTCCGATCTTCTTCGTGCTCCCTCTTCTGTAATCCTTCCGCAACAGGACCCCCGGGTGGCGAAGCGCCGACTCGGCTCATGACAGGCGAAGAATTGCGCGCGAAGTATGGCTTCAGCCGCGAAACGCGCATGACGTCGACAGGCGTCTGACTTGAGGACGCATCAAAGTGTAGCGGCGAAATCTCGTAATTGACGTCGTTAATTTGGCGTATATAGGACTTCGTAAGGTCCTGTGTAATGAGAAAGAAGCTTCCGGAAGAGGCCAACCCGACGACATGGTGACCAGAGGAGCACCCAAGCACGTGGTGTGAACTTTATATCGTGATGGCAGTGGTCGTAACGCTCTTTCTGTATATGCTGTGAGGCTAATGAACGAGATTGGGCGACTTGACATGCCATGCGAGCGCCATCGATGACTTCACGAGCGTACTCAGTTGCAACAGGTGACACAGAAGGGAGGATGGTCTCAAACGACAGTGTGGGGTCACGACCATACAAGAGCTAGAATGGTGAATATCCTGCGGTGTCATGTCGGGATGAGTTATACGCGAACGTCAAGTGAGCCAGCGTGGCGTCCCGGTCGCGGTGATCGTTGGCGACGTACATCAACAGCATCTCTGTGATTGTTGGGTTGAGACGTTCCGTAAAACCATTCGTTTGTGGGTGCTGGCGGTGGAAAGCTTGTGCTCAGTCGCACAAGAGCGGAGGAGGTCGTCGACAACTCCAGAGAAGAACGAGCGGCAGCGGTCTGTAAGTAACTGCCGAGGTGCACCGTGCTGGAGAATGAAGTCGTGAAGGAGAAAATCGGCGACGTCAGTTGCGCAACAAGTCGGCAACGCCTTTGTTATCGCGTAGCGTGTCGCGTAATCAGTAGGGACGGCGATTCACTTGTTCCCTCTAGTCGCTGTCGCAAAAGGACCAAGCAGCTCAAGGACTACGCGAAAGAACTGTTCAGAGGGAACTTCAATGGGATGGAGTCGTCCGATAGGTGCCAGGGGAGGTTTCTTCAGGGAGCTCACACAATTCGCAAGTTGCGACATAAAGACGCACAGAGCAGTAAAGACCCGGCCAGAAGAAGCGGTGTCGTACGCGGTCGTATGTACGCAAAACTCCAAGGTGTCCCACCGTCGGTGCATCGTGAAGTTGTTCGAGAACGACGGGTCGCAGATGACGAGGAAGGACAAGCAGCAACTCAGGGCCAACAGGGTTGATATTGCGGCGGTGGAGGAAGCGGTCATGCAGCAAGAACATGCGGCACGTGCGGACGGTGCTGCCAGATTGCACTCCGGCGATAGTGGACTGTAAGAATGTGTCGCGTTGTTGTTCAGCGCGCATGTTGGTCATGTCAGTCAAAGTGATCACGCAGGTCACCGGATGATGCGCAACAGGATCGGGAGGATCCACGGGGTTACGTGAGAGGCAGTGTGCGTTCTTGTGGAGGCGTCCAGTCTTGTAATTGACACTAAATGAATATTCCTGGAGCCGCAAAGCCCAGCGATCAAGCCGTCCAGTCGGGTCCCGGAGGGAAGACAGCCAGCAGAGTGCGTGGTGGTCTGTGACGTCCGAAATTGTGCTGCCGTACAAATATGACCGCAACTTGGCGACTGCCCAAACTAAAGTCAAGCACTCGCGATCGGTGAGGGAGTAATTTCTCTCGCCAGGTGACAGCAGGCGGCTGGCGTAAGCTATCACGAACTGGGTACCATTCTGGTGTTGATCGAGAACAGCCCCGATGCCGTAGCCGCTTGCGTCAGTGTGGACTTCGGACGGTGCAGACGGATCAAAGTGGGAAAGTATGAGAGGGGTGGTCAGAAATCCGATGGGAACGGCGAACGCCTGAAACTACTCCGGGCCCCATTAACATGGCGTTTTTCTTTAGAAGATCTGTGAAAGGCCGAGCAACGTCGGCGAAGTTTTTTATGAAACGGCGCAAGTAAGAACACAGGCCGACGAAGCAGCGCACGTCCGAGGCAGAACGTGGCACAGGGAAACTGCGTGCGGCGCGAACTTTTTGCGGATCTGGTCGGACACTGGATGCATCAACGAGGTGTCCCAACACGGTGATCTGACGGTGCCCGAATCGTCAATTCGTGGAGTTTTGTTGAAGGCCGGCTTTTCGCAAAACCGCAAGAATTGCAGCGAGTCGGGCAAGGTGGCTGCCGAACGTGGGAGAAAAAAAAATAACGCCGTCAAGGTAACAAAGATACGTGGTCTATTTGTAGTCCCGCAGAAGAGAGTCCATCCTACGTTCAAATGTCGCAGGAGCATTGCATAGGCCAAAGGGCATAACTTTGAATTGATATAAGCCATCCGGTGTGATGAAGGCCGTCTTCTCGCGGTCCAATTCATCAAATGAAATCTGCCAGCAGCCGGATCGAAGATTGATGGGCGCGAAGTATTTAGCTCCGTGCAAGCAGTCCAAGGAGTCATTGATGCGTGGTAGTGGGTAGACGTCTTTTCTCGTGATCTTGTTTAAGTGGCGATAATCGACGCAAAAACGCCAGGTACCATCTTTCTTTTTACTAAGGACGACGGGTGAAGCCTAAGGGCTGGCTGATGGTTCGATGACCCCTTTGCGGAGCATTATGTCCACTTCTAATTGGATGATTCGACGTTCAGCATGAGATACGCGATATGAATTCCGACAAATAGGATTCATATCTCCAGTGTATATGCGGTGGTGAACAACAGATGTTTGGCCTAATGGCCTGTCGCCGAAATCAACGATGTCAGTGTGCGATTCAAGCAGGAGTCGTATGTCCGTGGCCTGTGCGGAGGTGAGGTCAGGTGCAATAATTTTCGCGAACTCATCCGTTAAAGAGCTGCAATTGGCGCTAATAAGCCACTCTTGGCATTCGGACTTTGAATGTCAAATTCGCAACCACTAGAAACGCTGGCCAACAAAATGCCGGCCGGAAGCACTTGAGGGCACAGGCTGAAATTAAGAAGCGGTAGAAGGACGTCGTTATTTGTAACCGTGACCAACGTATGTGGAACAGCAACATTCCCGTTCAAAAGCAAGTCGATGATGGGGTGAAGCACATATTCACCGTCAGGAACCTGTGGCTGGGCGGTAAGAGTGACGTAAGTAACTGCCTCGGGTGACAGACGCACATATTGAAGCGACCCCAAGCGCGGTGGGGCGGTACTCGGAACATCGGCCTGTTGAGGCAGTTCTAACTGAAGAACGCCGGTCACGCAGTCGATGAGAGTAGAATGAGTGGATAAAAAGTCCAATCCAAGAATAACGTCGTGAGGGCAGTTGTCGGTCACAACAAAGAGAACAGAAATAGGGTGGCCGGCTATAATTAAACGCGCAGTACACATTCCAAGAACAACCAGCTCGCCGCCGTCGGCCACACGAAGCAATCGGGCCGCTGCTGGGGGGAGGACCTTCTTTAACCGTCTACGTAGGTTAGCACTCATCACAGATACGTGGGCTGCAGGGTCGACGAGTGCTTGGACAGGTACGCTGTCTATTTTGACGTCAATTATACTTCTCTTTGTGGGCACAGACAGAGGATTTGCTGCAGTAGTCGGGAATGCAGCACACCCTCCGAGGGCTAGTTTTTCCTAGTTTTCCAAAAGAGTGCGGCTTAAAGCCACAGGGGACATAAGGTGACGTGGCTGCGGCGAACGGGAAGATGGGCGACGTGTCTGCGGTGAACGAGACTGGTGTACACGCGACAATGGTGAGCGTCTGTACCACGTGTTCCGAGCAGAGTTGGCAGTGCTATTAGACTCGGCGGTGGGCGAAACATTGCGGGTATTTCCATCAAAACGGCTCAGGTTGGCCGGCGTGCGATGTGTTGAGGGCCACGAGTTGCGATAGTATCGGGCGACATGACCAATGTGGCGAAAGGTGAAACATGTCGGCTGGTCGTCCGCAGTTCTCCACTCAGTCGCGTTGCGATAACGTGGAGAGAAGCGTTGGAGTGGAGCGAAAATAGTAGAAGGGCGTTCGTTAGCTCTGGGATTGGCGACAGAACACTCAGACAATAAACCAATGTTTTCAAGTTCCTGGCAATCGACAGCTTGTACGAGGGGACCTGAAAATGTGGTAGCATCCTGGCTACGCGAACAAAAAGTTGCGGGCACCATCGCGTCCAGTTCCCGTCTAACGATTCGCACCACGTCCTCTGATGGCGACGCACGCTGCTGTGCGGGCTGATCTTCATACGTCGACGTTGCGGCAGTATTGGGAAGCCTGGCGAATGGTTACAAGATGCGTCGGCTTTTGGCCTGCTCGAATTGTCGACACTCTTTAATGATTGCGTCAACTGTAGAGCAGCTCTTGCACATGAGCAGATTAAACGCGTCGTCAGCAATGCCCTTAAGCACGTGCCCGACCTTCTCAGCTTCTGTCATGTCGTGATCGACCTTATGACAAAGTTCCAGCACCTCCTGGATGTACGAGACATAGGACTCCGTGGGGGATTGGTCATGGGAGGCCAGTTCCTGCTTCGCGGCAATTTTACGACCGGCTGGTTTGCCGAACAACTTTGTCAATTTCTCTTTGCATTGGTGCCAGCTGGCTAGCTTCTCTTCGTGGTTTTCGTACCACACCTTTGCCGCGCGTCTTAGGTAGAACAACAGGTTAGCTAGCATAAGCGTTGGGTTCCATCTGTTGCTTTCACTCACGCGTTCATACATGGCCATACACTCTATACAACGTCGGCGCCATCGGTCCCGCAGAAAGTTCCAGGATCCTTGGGTTGCACAACGACAACCAAAGGTGACAGCGACGTAGCCTGCGACGGTGACGTAGGAGGTGCCAACGACGTTGATCCCGAGTGCTCACCGTCATTCATGATGCGGACGGTGATGCGACGTCCACTGCAGAGCTCCGTTTCCAGCCGTGGTACCCCGTACCTCTCACCAATATGTTACGGGGATGTTGCGAGTATATAAAAACTATATTTATAATATATATACAGGATGAGTCAGAATAGCTAAGATGTCTGCCCTCCAACAACACGTAGCAGCCAGCGTCTCTGATCTTCTTCCTCTCTCTTCTCTCATCATTCCGTAACAATATAGGCGCTTCGACCTATGTAACCTGCAGCCGCGACGGAAAAAAACACAAAGATCAAGTTGTTTTCGTAACCAAATCACCTTTATGCTATAACTTGCTTGAACTATAGGTTAACACTAAGGTTACCATGCTACGAGCGTATAGTAGTGCTCCTGCCGAGAGGTTGCGTCAAGTGTTCAAGGACGCGCACTTCAGCTGAGCTAAAAGTAACTGAAACAGTATAACGTAACAATATATAAAGAAAGTTAAATAATGGTCGCATGAATATCTTTCCTTATTTTCTTTATATTCTCATATATTTTACAAAGAAAGCAATTAATAGCATTTGCAAGAATTATGCTAGGCCAATAGCAAAGATGAGGCGGCATTCACTTTGCCGAATTCATTTTGCAGAAAGAGAACAACATTAGTTGGAACAACAATACAGTCTTACATATTACGTAACTAGTGCGAAACGAATCTCAGTTAGAAAATATTAGGAGCCCAAGACAGCATAAAAATAAAACATGTGTTAAACATATTGGAACTCACAAGAAAAAAAAATGCCTTGTCTTTTTATGACCGGTAAAGGTTGCACGTTGAAGGCTCATAGCTTGCCGTCTTGGTTTTATTGTTTCGAGCCCAGCAAAAATATGCAACTCGCACACTTGGTGGGGAGGAGGGGGGAGTTCTGCACCGTTGAAAGGTTCGGAAGTCTAGGAGCGCTAATTTTTCACACAATTGCGCCTATCCATCTTAAGGATCGATCGAACGCAGACAATTTCCCCGACATCATTTATTATACCTAAACTCGTTCGAGCAGTACTATAACTTCTAGAGACATCAATAACAACATAAAGCTGAAAAAGCAGGCAAGGCGCGGATCGCTAACAAGGAGAGCTTTTGCTTCACTTATTTCGCCAAGCAATCATAGCACGAGGGAATAGGATAAGAAGATGAAGATGAACCTACCAAGAAAACAATCTTGGAATAAAAAGAAATGCGAGGTAAATATTTCACGCGTTTCAGTTATAAATTTCTTGCTTTGCAGACATTGAGTTAGAGAGTACTTCTCGGCTTCACCATTACTCTATGATCTACAGCAACAACAGCAAAGAAATAGGTAAAGTAATAGAATAACAAATAAATTAAAGGAATTATAGCAAGGTAATCAATAAACTATAAAGATGCCGCCACAGAAATGTTGTATACACTTTGCAGTCGATAACCATTTGAGCAGGAGTACTCCACGTGTTACATGAATGGCGTGTCCGAACAATGATCCCATTCAAGTTTAGTCCGTAGTACAGATGATGAGCGCGTCACCGCATGCATTACTGTACGGCACCACTTGTCACAAACATTGATCGAACCCTACATAGACCGAATAGTATTTTCAGATGATGTTCACAAGCTGATTCCAATAACCTGTTGATCAAAGCCCACCAAGAAAGAGTAAATTCTGCTTGAGATGTACACCTTGCGCATAATTTCTGTTGTAATGCTCATTAATGTGGCATATTTGCCTCATTTGCAGTAAAGAATACTTTTTTATGGGAAAGAGGGTTAATTTTAAGAGCAGTCAGTGTTGCAATGTTGTTGTAACCTCTTGTGCAAACCGTTGAGCGTTGAAGTTTCTGCAACGCCTTGCTGAGAAGGGCGCTTTTTTTCACCCGCAGCAACTGTTGACGTTTTCATTTTACATTAAATATTTAAAGAAATAATGTAAATGTTCCTCGACTATGTTCTTTGCATCGTACCTTAGCACTATACACCATTTCGCTATTTCACACTGTCATTACACGCCACAGATTCTTTTGACGCCTTACTTAACAGCTGGCGTTTCTGCACAAAGAAACACTCTGTGGTAGAAAAAGCTTCACAGGGGCAGAAAATAAATATGACCAAGATCGAGTACGCTCGTATGGGTATAAGTGACTGGGGCTCATGAATACCTTCAGGCTCATAAACACGTTAACACTCACATAAATTGTGTACTTTCTGTCAGCCTGATGTGTGATTGTAGACTGCACCGAATTACCTGTACCGAATTACGAAATTCCGTAATTATTGCTAGGCGCGCGCTTATTTTTGTTGGTGGCGGTGTTATGCGCCTTCGGTGCATACCCTTCTGTATAATGTTTCGACGTTCCTCTGTACAAATTTCTTTGCATTTATCTGTTTACGTTAGTTAGTTCGTCCAGCAGCGTTACTTGTATAAATACCCCTATTTATATCACGCCTTACAAACAACCACCTCCGATTATTAAAATTGAAATGTTGAATCAAAATAATAACTTTTGCTGCTGAACATTTATAGCTACTATAAACATAAAAATGCGTTGTAAATTGCGTTCTAAATTGCGTTCTAAATTGCGTTGTAAATTATTATAAGCAAAACTTCACCAATATTGTATGACCTTTGGGTGAATGCGGGAATCACAAAATTGAACAGGCCGATATTCGACGCAGATAAATGCAAGTGCAGCTCTGTGAACTGCTGTTACAGTAAATACGTTCGTGTACTGCGCCAAG
Organism: Dermacentor variabilis; assembly: GCF_050947875.1. Taxonomy (NCBI): domain Eukaryota; kingdom Metazoa; phylum Arthropoda; class Arachnida; order Ixodida; family Ixodidae; genus Dermacentor; species Dermacentor variabilis. The sequence goes on along the minus strand of NC_134572.1, from coordinate 30,808,673 downwards.
TTATGCCCCGAAAAATGTTAACCGGAAGACTAGTGTCGTTAGTGGGGCATTTTTGGTCCACAGTTATCAAGCCCAGTGCTAAAGACCAATTTTTGTGCTTTCAGTACTTAAAAGAAATTATGGGGTATTACGTACCAAAACCACTTCCTGATTATGAGGCACGCCGTAGTAGAGGACTCCGGAAATTTGGTCCACCTGGGGTTCTTTAACGTAAATCTAAATTTAAGTACATGGGTGCTTTCTCACTTCGGCTGCATCGAAATGTGGCCGGCGTGGCCGGGATTCGATCCCGCGACCTCGTACTGACCAACCACGGCGGGTCGCTTTCAGTATTTACCGACCTCAATTCACCATTTTCAATACGCTCTCTTAAGTAACAATGAAGATGTTACTTAGGAAAATTATGTTATTCATTAGTTGTAGGGGCGGTTGTTGCGTAAATTTTTGATGTTTTCTTAGAAAAAGAGCCTTAAAATACCATAACATTTTGTTCTTATCGCTTTCGACCGTCTTTTTCATAATTTACAAACCCAAATATATCCAACCATAAGATAGAGGTTTGTGGTTGTTGTGTGTGTGCTGCCGAAGGCTAATTCATAACTGCAGACAAGTACGCGAAGAGTAAGAACATCGCCCGTGTTCGTCTTTTCGTCGTTGTCTATAATCATGCAGTAGCCGGTCATAAATAGGAAAAATTCGATTACTTTTCACAGACAGTTACCTACACTCACTGACTCCTGATTTCAAATATCTGTTCCGTCAGGGAACCAAGGTGTGAAGGAACTTTGTTCTACCGGCTGCCGTTTGATGTCGCGTCAACGAAGTCATAGATTTGTCGCCACCCTGTGTCAAAAGGGATTCCAGTAACTCGCTATCATCATTTATTCGACAGCCAGTGACAGCTGCGGCTGCGATGTCACAGTAAAGCGCGTGTACCTCTTTCTGCGTTAGTGTGTGGAGAGAGAGAACAAGAACATTCAAGCACTCTGGTCCGGATTTCTCCCGCCTTGTTATATTTGCTTGCCAGGCCAAACTGTATGATCATCTCGATCATGGATTGTGCGTGGTCGGGACACGAGTCCGCAAGCTACTCCAAGTGTGTCAGGCATACTTGTTTGTGAGTGCAATGAGAGGCAGGCGGTGTGTACTACGTTAAAGACACCGTGCGAACGGCCAATATCAGAGTGAGGTATACGTAGACAGTAGTCACAACGAACCTGTGCGGGCCTGCGCGATTCGCTGCGAGATTGACGTGCGCGGCATCCAATTTTGTGCGCCAATTCCCGTTTCAAGATTCATCTAAATTCCTTCTCTTTTTAAATTCCTGTTCACCCGTGCAGGGTAGCAAACGAGACTTATTGCTATAGTTATCCTCCTTGCGTTTCTACTGCTTCTACATCCCTGAGGATAACGTGATCATGTGGCAGCAGTCCTTCAATTATTTCTAATGCGTACAACCACGGAGAAAAACGCGACCGTCACAAACAGCAAATGGAGAGGACAAAGCGGGCAGTGTATGCCATCGTACGCCTACTCCTAGGGACAGTGTATTAAGCTGACACCGACATCCAAGCTCTTATGCAAAAATGAGCACGCACGTCATCCTAGCAGAAAAGGAGCTTGCCGTATGCTTTCGCAATGACACATTGGGCTGGCTCGGACGATATCTGAACCCAAGCAACTTCGGCTGTCGTAATGCACCGGTGACAGCAAGCGGGAAAAGGGCGTATCGACGTGCATTGAGAGATGCAGGAGCGAAAAGATTGCAGATGCAAGAACGGGTACCCATACCATAATTAATAATGGCGCGGTTCATTAGACGCCCATCCATACAGCTTACACTTCATTTATCACTGACATAATATGAAAGAGATAGTCCTTCGTGTCGTACCGGTGTTGTATCTTATAAATCTAAAGATAAGCAGCACTGTGCGTGATCAGTATTTGGGATGAGACCATCTGCAAACGCCGATTGCAGACGGCTCCCTTTATTACGCAAAATACCGTATTTACTCTATTCAAACGCACCCTCGATTGTGACGTGCGCCCAATTTACTCAATCAGAAGTGAAAAACCTTGCAACCTCGATTTTAGCGTGGACCGCAATTTCGATACTTCAGTAATTGTATATGCAATGCCAATAGAGCCTTTTAAGCCTTCCCTCAAGAAGTGAAACAAATAGAATTACTATTGCTATCGGTAACATGGTAATAAATTGATAAAACTAATGCGATTATTGCAGGGTGAACTTGCACAAGCGATTAATGAATATGACTGAGACCACTGAAATTGTCACGTCTATATATGCCACGTGCCTTTTTTAGCTGCACCAAATTTTTAAACATTGTCTGTGGCAGATATCACAATTCTAAACCTTGAGCTAAATTACACAATGAGGTGGCCATTACTTCTAAGAGATATGAAAATGCTTAATTGAGTATTTAACGTAATTACACAAAATTCCTGTTTCATTATTTACTTTACAGCACATATTTTAATCTACGAAGTATAGCAGGAAAGTTCAGAAGGCGTATCCACTTGGCACGAATTCTCAGGACTACACCAGTTTTGAGACCATAATTTTCAAGATGCCCGCCCAAATACATTGGTGTTCCAATTACTTTTGTGCTTCAATGCATAAAAGACGTTTTCATAAAAAAGTAAGTGGGACAACAACGCATTTTTATCGCAAGTTTGACGGCGCATACGTCTAAATAGGTGCATTCGTCGATATCCGTTGCATATATCCGATATCCGTTGCAAATAGGTGCCAAGTCCATATCCGTTGCAAATTCAGTAGCTCTAATTCGTAAATAGAAATATGTGCCATAAGATAATAATTAAAAAGTTAATTAGTCTAATTATGTTAAATATTCCACCAATTGATTCGATTTCTCGTAGAATCAATGGGCCGCCTGAGTAATTTCGCTCAAAGGTTATAATTGCGCTACCTGCTACAGGCAATGTTTTTAAATTTAGTGCAGCTAACTAAACGCCCTATATGTGATATTGTCCCAGTCTCAAACAGCTTCGATAAGGCCCAGATATGCGCGCCACCACTTATGCGCAAGCAATAGACTGAAATAAATGGAACGGACCTTTGAATGAAGTTGTGTTCATGCGGCTGTTTTCGGCTATGATCAGGATTATCACTTTTACAAGGAGTTACTGCATGTGACTGCCAACAAAAAATGACGCTTTGCAGATGCGCAAATATTTCACTATTGTTGTTGTCGGCCGAGTGTTGTTGGTGGCTTACTTTCGGGGATCCTTTCCAGAACCTGCTGAAAGAGCGCGCAACCCAATGCCTTGTTATAGTGACGGGAATCCCGCTAATATGTTTGCACATTGTTGTTTCGGTTTTGCGATGAATATAGATTACATTTCTATTTTTCGCGTTCATGAAAACGCGCTTTAATACGGAAGATGACTTTTCTCGTTGCCAATGTGCCCTTACTATAGTGCAATGTCAAGTTGAGTCAAACTCTTTGCAACATAAAGGAGAATATTTTTTTTTCTTTGGCGCAATCTTGCAATTGGAATAACTTCGATGAAATCATCAGTAACCCCAACTTAGAGAGCATCAAAAAAGAAATTTCAATGCTTAAAATTCTAAATAAGCCCCTCTATTTTTTTTACAGCGAAGCTGTATATGGCAAGGGTTCCATGCATTTTTGTTCTTCGTGAACAAAAACTATAATCATCAATGGCTCACATCCCCGTAAGCATACATGCTCCCGTAAGCAAGCAAAAATTGCAATGGCTCATAGCTCCGTAAAGCAGAGGTTGCAAGCACTTAGCAAAGTGAAAGGAACAGTGCTTAAATTCTTTCTAATCACGCATACAATGCACAGAACAGCGTGCCGAAAACTGTCATCATCAATGGCTCATACCCCCGTGAGTAAGCAAAAAATGCAATTACTTAAAGTCTTGTAAGGTTCATGGCTACTCACTTTGCGTTAATTAGCTGCGATGACACTACCGATGTTGTCGTTGTCGGTGATTTCAATGATGTGTCGGTACCGGAAAGGGAGCGGTTTACGCACACCGCGCTGAAGACACATCCCTTGCGATGCCACACCAATGCGACCCAACCGGTCACCCAGTGGCGTACGTGCATCGATATTACAATATCAAAGAATGTAATTGCAGTTGCGAGTGAATTAACCGATCAAGACAATAAATGAGTGGGCGTACCTTTTGCCACGAAGACCACCATCAAGACAATAAATGAGTTCGTGACTTTGTTCAAAATTATGTGTCACCTTCGTGTCGTATGCTAAACAGCTTTGCTGGTAAATCACCTTCACAGAATGGAAGGGCTCATGATTTCTTTTCCCTTAATATAAGTGTTGAAAAAATAGAATGGACTCACGTTCGATTTATGCCTCAATGTTAAATTTGCTTCCGTAGAGGCAAATGCGAAGCATTCTCAAAGCCACTCCTTTGCGTTTGCCATAGTATCACTGCTATCAAGACACTATTTCGCTATGAAGACAGAAATCAAGGAGCTGAAATTCAAGGTGAAACTTCTATCGCTATTTTAACTCCCTCCTTCCATCTTTGTTTTCCCATCTTTCCCTTAAAAGCAACCCAAGTCCCTTCTCTACCGAAAGGCAAACAGTTCACGTAGGGAGATATTCTGACATACTATTTTTTATTATGCAAGTTGCCTTTAAACTCGCTGCAGCAGCCCAGTGGCTAGGTCGTTGCGCTTTCGAGCTGTGCGGACTTTTACACGTTGTGCAGACTTTTTACATGAGCATTTATTGTAAGTGGGCAGTGTATGTGCGTAAATGCGCAGAGATGCGCATTTATTGTCAGTGAGACGACTCTGTCATATCCCAGGGTTGGGTTTTCGAAAGCATCAAACTGACTTGTAAGTTACGTTCATGCCGTTCGATTAAAATTGAGACTTCTCTGTAACGCATGCATCATCCAACTAAGCGCCAATATCAAAAGGGGCCCAAAATGAAACGATGCTTGGAACAGCGTTCATTTAGGTTGCGCTGCCGCCCCCGCGGCGATGACGTCTAAATCCTCGCTGTGTGGAAGAGGTCTTGCTTTTATAGCACGAACACATCCGTCATTATTGTTATAAGAAGGCCTACTAACCGCCGCAAACACCGTGTCGCCGTGTTTTGCTAACATTTTTTTTTTGTCCGACTTCTCTCTCTTACACGGTACTAGTTATTCGGCGCCGCCTACATCGCGACTACCCGACGGAACGCAAGCATGTGGCAACCGCTTCCGTGACCAGACGCAGAGGTCTATCATGCGTGCAGTGTCTTGTTTGTCTCCGCTAAAATAGCACACAGCTTAGCGAAGCAGAAGCAAAAGATAAACAGGTCCCTGTTTCACGGATGCGAACATGCAACGCCCAGTGCGCGTAAATGGCGATAACGCTGCTACGTGGAAGCGGGAAAAAGAAAACAATATACGGAAGGGGAAACCAGCTAGCGAAACATTAGTACAGCTTTAGGCTGACGATATACACGGAAGAGCGCTGGAGCTTACGTACACACAAACACGGACGCGATAACGCGTCCCATGCGGTAACGGTTAGCGCCCACATTGCACACGCTACGTAGTTGGGTGTGTCCGTCCAGCACATTCAGCAGATGTCCGGCGACAACTCGTAAGAGCGCGCACAACTTTTACATGAGGGCCTGCAGAAGGGAAGAGCTTTCAGTAATGTTTACGCTGTCTCTTTTTCCGCGACAAATGGACCACACGGCCCAACGTGTGTTCCACTTGCAGGTGCCTTGCGTCTGTATGCCTGGTTTAACACTTATGTAATGCATGGCGCAACGAAGAACGAATAGGGGTGACTTAAGCATTGATTGATTGATTGATTGATTGATTGATTGATTGATTGATTGATTGATTGATTGATTGATTGATTGATTGATTGATTGATTGATTGATTGATTGATTGATTGATATTCTTATCACCTTATTCCAAGACCTGGTTTATGAGGTGTGTGTGTGGGCGCGTATGTCTGTTGTTTGTCAGCCTATGTGTGCACGTGTGCCTCAAAATTGTCACGGTCTCAATTCCTCAAAAACATTCACAAATTACGTTTCTCAAACTGATGAACTCGCTTCCTGGAAGTTAAACGAACAAGACGAAGATCTACGGCTGCTGAATGGCAGCAACGAACAAATCGTGGCAGGGAGTTACTTTTTTATCTATCTACATGGGCTTGCATAGCGCTAGTCACTCGCTCTGAGCTTGATTTTGTTTGAAAACGAGGGTCCCAGCACTCAACGATTTGTGTACACACGCCAAACTATGAAAGGGAGACGTGCGGTGGCAGCCGGAAACGGCAGGACGAAGGCGCCGAGCAAACGAAATGATGATTAGCCCAATTAACTTGCATTTCGGACCCTGTGCTAACGCCGATGGGACTCAATTTCATGCCGGGATTCAGACTCATACATTATTCATCAAGGAGATCCTTTTCTAGCTCGCTAAATAAACAGTAACCAGAAAAAATTAACAATAACCAAATTAGGGCAACTTCGGAGAGGAGAGTAAAAGGGGGCACAAAGCAATAGTTTCGCCAAAGCTTCAATAGCTTTCAGGAGGCTCACGTTTTAATTTCACGCAGCTGTGCTTGTGCCACTGTTTTTAGAAAGCTGGGCATGATACTTCCCCGTATAGTTTCTTTCTCTTTCTCTTCATGGGTGTCGTCTTTGACAAAGCATTCATCGGTTATTTGGTCGTAGTGTTTCTTTTTCACTCTGCCAAGATGTGTTGTGGTTCCATATATATAAAAAAGCAAGAGGAAATTAAAGCGACAATACTAAGTGTAGTAGTGTAGTTTGCTGGGCCAGTTGGTGCATGGTGAACGTATATTGGTTTCCAGCAAGTACGGACGCGAGCACAAGTAAGTAGAAATGGACAGGACAACGCTTTTTGTCCAGCGTTGTCCTGTTCGTTTCTACTTACTTGTCCTCGCGTCCGTACTTGCTGGAAACTATTATACGTTCACTAAGTGTAGCTTCATTCGCAGGCAAGCGATTGTCGGTAGTTAACAAATAAAATATTCTAGGGCTACCAACATAACTTTTATAAAAGCCAAATATTTTGCTTTAATACGTGTGAACGCTCAACGTTATCAAGCGGCTCAATTACCGCGTGCGAGAATGCTGCAGCTAACAAATTGTCCATTGTTACCACTGTTAGGCTTCGCTTAGCAAGAAAGTGGAGGTATATTTTACTCTCTGGGTGTTGCAAAAGTGTTACCAAATAAGAACAAACACCGATGAAAGTGTGCCGACTTGCGAGCTCGGAATGAAAGTAGCACAGTAAAGGTCTCGTCCAAGGTGGCAAGAGCAAAGTTCACTACACAAGAGGCAACGCGTAAAAAAGCCATGCATAGGCCATGAGAGAAGACGATGATGTCTGGTGTCCCAAGAAACATGTGCGATTCTAGAGATTTGATGGATGCACAAAGACAGCTAACGAAAACTGCTGTCTTCCAAGCGCCCACTTTCCAGAGGCGTTAGTTTGACTTAGTTTGCCAAGTAAAACAACGAAACATTGTGCCAGCAGATATGGTTAAGGCAAGCCTCTTCATGCGTCCGCGAATACATGAAAAACGAAGGAAAATGTGTAAAAAGAAAGGCAACAGAGAGATTCCCGTTTTTTTTTTTTTTCGTCGACGACAACAGCATGTCAGAGGTGGTAGGCCATGGACTTGCTAGAAGATCCTGGCGACCTCTATCAAATAGGGAGTGGTACGGAGGCCGAGGGAGAGAAATCAAAATGTAATGGAAAAGCTATAAAGCCTCGGGAAGTCGAATGTGGCGTCACGAAAGTGCCACTGGGCACGCAGACGGAACGAAGTGCCGCCACATAAGAGAGTCCCTTCTCCACGGGATAGGACTTGGCGTTCGGGCAGACCACCGCCGAATTCAATTTTAAGCAGGAAACGACGCCGTTGTGTTTTCGCGGGGTGGCCGCCTCTTCATTGAGGAACGTCGGGGAGGCTAAGGAAAGCTGCGCGCAGCTACCGCCGGGACGCGTGGGGCCAGTGCCTAATGTTCTTCTTCACAGCCTTCATATAGCTCCCGACTTCCCCGCGTTTCCTTATTTGAGATTTATTTCCTCAGATTTTTGCTCTTGTCTTCGCCCTTGGGAAATCTTGCCTTACGTTGAAGAACCCTTAAAAAAAGGCTACGTTCAGCTACGTTCCCTGATGGTTCCACGACTTCCCTACCGCAATACCCGTCATCCTCCTGCTGTGCTGTTCATGATTTCTCGCAAATCTCGTGAAAAACACAAGAAACAAAACTAATTCAAAAAAGCACACATAACCCAACTTCAGCGTGCATTTCCTTTTCTTTTCTTCTTTCCGGTTTCAGGGAGCACCTCCCGACACACCCTGGGGACAAGCACTCCCAATACTCCAAAAAAGCACGTAGTAACATCGAACCAAAAATGGGGACCGAAGAAATCGTTTCGTATACACAAATACGCTGCATACGTGCGGGCATTCCGGGACTCATAATCACAATGGGTATGCACAAGGGGTGCTGATGTGGCTTCGATCTCAGAGCGTTGTGGCAGCAATTGTATGCCCCGAGATGGGGAGAATACAGGATTTTGAGAAGACAAAGATGATTGAGGAAGTCTGTCGAACTGTCTTTGGTTCGCTTCGTTGTAAATTTTAGAGCCCCATTGCTTTGGACAGCACGTATGGCTTGATTTGTTTGCTCCCCCTTCATACGTTCCTTTTATTTGACATTTTAGTTGAGTGCTTCAGCTGACTTCGATGGTTCGGGTTATCTCTCACCCTGCTGTATTAAGTCAACGATCTACTTGTAATCACAAGCCCTGCTGCAATAAAAAGGCGCATCTGGAAATAAGCTTAGATGTTGCGGGTAAGTTTCGAGAGCTCACCTGCAATTACTCAGAACTAATATGCTATGAGCAGTAACACACAGTGTTCCTGTTCTTCTAGCTTTGCACGTACTTTTGGGCTCTTATCAGTTCCTTACGCCCTTGATACATCTGTGCGTTGCTCCGAGTAACCGGCTGCCTTCGACGAGCAGCGGTGATATCTCGCCCGGGAAAGGGCTCGCCTTTCGCACGCCGATCCAGCCGTTGCAGAGCCGCCCAAGCCCAGGTAACCTGACAGTAACGAGAAGAAGATCCTGAGCTGAGGGCGCGGGAGGCCGAAGCAATCCAGCACAGTTACCTGTGGGTCACTTAACTGTGACGAAGGTCAGGTGCACGCAGAACACGCTTCGCTTACCTTCATTCTCGCGTAGTGGAAGGGTTCGTCATTTTAGAGCGCACCTCTTTGGCGCCTGTTACCGCGTTTCGCTTCGCCATCGGCCTCGCCGTCGTGCCTCGCGGTAACCAAGGTCATCAACCACGCGCTGCTCTAGCTGCGCGCACTTCTGCTGCAATCTCTCGCGCGCGGCGTTAGTCTTGCTCGCCCCTTGTCCTCCAAAGCCGGATCACGTGTGCTCGCCTATCCTCTCGCCCCCTTCCTCCGCGCGGCGCCGTTGCGGTGACTCTCGCCGCTACCGTCCACTCCACCCTCGTCGTCCCTTCTCCCGCTGTCGCGGCACTGCCGCGGTGCCGGCGGCGGGCGCTCCTTGCCGCCTCGCGCGTGATTCAAGGCTCTCCGCCCCTCCGTCTCCGCGTCGCGTAGCTGTACGTCTCTCAACCATGCCTCTCGCTTCCCTGTTTGCGGGGTGCGTTCCTCAGTGGCATTTGTCGCCTCTGGCAGTGCATGCGCCTGGCTGTCCTTCTCCCACCTCCACTCTTACCCTAGACCTCCCCTTACCTGGCGCAGTGCCGTTGCAGTGACTCGGAAGGCCATTATAGCGTTTCGCCCCCTTACTTCTAATTCCCATCCCAACCTTGAGCGGCCACATCGAGGCCTGTCTTTGAGTGAATGAGTGTGTGACCTCTACTCAATACCTTTGTTCTCCGCCCACTTCCTCACCCCATCTCAGAAAAAACATTTAATAATAAGCGCTCATCTCCTCTCGCTCCCACCTCCCTGCAGCGGTGACGCACTTTAAGATGGCGCGATGGCGCGTCGCCGGAGCGCCGGCTCGATAGCGGCGGATCGCGGTGCGTGCTGCTCAATCCGAAAAGTCGAAGCTCCTCCGTTCGGCACTGCGTGTTGTGTACGCAGTTGCCTGTTGTTGAAGTAAGGCAGCGGCTGCGCTCAAAGATCGCATTACCAAGAAGCGTAATTGTCAGCGAATTTTTTTCTGCATTTTTCTGATTCATTTTGAATTTCGAACCCGGTCTTCTGAGGGATTTCTAATTCGTTTTATTCATTCCAGACACTGTAGTAACTCACCTTGTAATTAAGCTTAAGCTCTGATATCATATCTATAATGAAACCCACGAATTTTATACTGTACTAATTTTCTTTATTTTTTCTGATTTATTTTGAATTTCGTCCGAAATCGTTTCGGTGTTTTCTAATTAACTCTAATTATTCCAGGCACTTCAGTAACTCAACTTGTAACTAAACTTATGCTCCGGTATCAGGATGTTTTACGGTGAATATGGACAAGACCGTAGCAATATCTTCTATAATGAAACCCATGAATTTTTGTAGTGTACTATTCTTTTCTGATTTATTTTTGAATTTCCTCCTCACTCGTGCCCGGTGGTGAACCGGAAGTGCTACGCAAGAAAGAAGATTGTCACTCGATGCTCGTGCGCCTAAAAAGCTGCGAGTGTAGCGAGCGCAGTGTTTTTCAAGAATTGCTAGGAGAGGCGGGAATACTTTTCGGCGAACAAAGCAAGTTCCAGAACATTAAATAACGAAAATTTGTTAAATTGTTATAAGATTTTTTGAGAGCAACTGTCGGTGGGCAAGTTTAAGACAGTCAGATTTCAAAGCGCACCTTTTATCTGAAAATCTTGAAAATGGCACCAAATTAATCTTGAAAATGGCACCAAATTCGAGATATTTATCACCGAATTTCAACATTCAGTCTAGAAGCACGAAAGACGCCGCCCCACTATTACGGCAGACTGAAACGCCCAGCGACGGAAAGTGTGAGGAAGTTTCAAATTGAACATCCGGTAGATATTGATACGGCAAGTTTTGATTAGCACGCATTTGTGCGACCTGGCGTATCGGTATTTTCCACAACATGCCATTATTCAAACTTTGTCAGGCACTTCGTCAGGGCCCGTTTCCGTATTTCTGTATGCATGTCCTTGAAAAGGTCATTTTTCGGCTAGTTTTCATGCATTGGTTGTTCAGACTTTTGCATGCTGAGCTTAAGTGTCCAATCCCCTCCCCCCCCTCACTCCCTTCTTTCAACAAACCCGCCCAAAAGAAGCAAAAAAGAAACAAATAAACCTGGTCGCTTCCTTCATTTTCACCCACATGGTTTTCCTCTAGTCCCCTAATGACACAGCCATATATTAAACGACGACGCCGGTCGTGGTATACATATATATAGGCAAAAGAGGAAGCTTTCGCTGGGGCTCAACTTCGATACCGCCTATTGAAATATATGTGAAACATACGAAACGCTTTTCTGACATAAACACTGCACTGATTTTGAGGAAATTTGTTGCATTGCAATTTTAATACCAGTGACTGTTGGAAGCGGAAATTTTATTTAGGGCTCGAATATTTTAAAAGGAACATTCAAGTATTGGTAAGATAAGAATATTGTAAGCATAACTTTGTCCATTCGTAGCTCAGCACTAAGATAGACATCGTTGTTCTGTAAAATGCATCTGTTAGAGCATCCAAAGCGGATAAATTTGATGTATCGACTTACATGCTACGTGAATTGTTTACATTGTTTACACGAGTTTTGTAGAAGTCCTACTCACATATTAGTGGTCTATTTGAGAGTCATGTATAATGAATCAATTTTGTCCGTTTCAGATGCGCTATTAGATGAAATTTACAGAGCTGTTATATCGATTTGCGTGGCTGAGTTAACGAGTTGCAAGCTTGACAGTGCCGTTTTTTGAAAATTTGCTATTTTCAACACCTTTTACCAAAAACTCGATGGCCTAAATAAAAAAATTCGCTCCAAACAGTCACTATACCAACTTTTTCTTCTATATGCCCCAAAGGTAATCAAATTTGGTGCATCTTTTGCCGAAAAAGGTTATTTCTCCTTTCCCGTGTACTTATGAGAGTCCCCGAGCTCAACTTCTTTTAAAAGAAAATGCGGAACGCGACTGACTTGTAGTTGTACAGCGCTGCATCGCTCCGGTGCGCGCACATTTACCAGTTTCTTCCTCCTTCTTTCTTTGTTCTCTCCTTGTATCACATTTTATTCACTTTATTCCTTTGCCCAGTAAGAGGTAGTCAGCTGCTATTCCCATTCGCTAACCTGCCTGTCTTTCTCTCTTTATTTCTTTCTCGCCTATCCCCACTTTACGCACCTCTCACTACCTTTCCTATGGGTCCACGAAATCGTACGACTTAGCTTCCCGTGCGGAATATCGCAGCAAGGAGCTTTAGCTATTATTCTCGCTGACATAATTATCTATTATTCTCGCTGAGCGCCAGCTCGTGCTTGTCACGGGATGTACGCTGATCCACTCACGCAGGTTGTTTTTGTATGGAATAAATGCACATATATGTATTGTATGGAATAAATGCTTTACGTGTTTATACTTTATTGTTATTACTATGACTCGACTTTGTTGATACTTTCTGTTCCTAGGATTGGTGCTGCTGTTGTTAACCGCATTAAGTATACTTTTTCTATGTATTTATTGTTGAAGGTCCCTCCCCAGTCTTTGACTATGGGACCTCCTAAAGTTACTTCTGTAAAACATTTTAAACGCATCAATAAACTGAAACTGAAACTGAAACAATAATGCTGGAACTTACCCGACAAAAGAAAACTGCCAATGAAAACGCTGGAGCAGTGTTGGCAAGACATCTATTTCTGTTTTTAGTATATTTCGCTACTTAAGATAATTATCTGAAATACAAAAATAGTTTTGTGGTCTGGAACTCTTTGTTAGTTGTTATTCGCAGTTCGTGAGAATGTGTATTCTTATGCGCATACTGCTGTTTTTGCTGCAGTCCCCCTTACCATAATGCCATCGGACGAAATGCAGATACCGAGTAAATAGACCAATATAAAGTGAAATAAATAAAGGAAACCAAGGAATATGGCCTTGCGCGCCTCGTGGACTACCACGGCCTACGCTTCGGGACTAACTAGACAGTAAATGTTTTGGTACTAAGGGAATTGACACCGTAGTCGTGTCATTATCACATATAAATACGGTTGAGTAGAACTTGTTGCTGGGCGAGTTGGTTGGGATCTAATGAATACATTGTTGCGTCAAAAAAAGGAAAATAAAGACTTGGGAAGGAAGAGTACGAAACGACAGATTGAGCGCTGAACTTCAACTGATTTTATTCTTAGAGCAGGGCAGGGAGAATGAACAGGTGCGCATGCGTGCATCAGTGTTGCCTAGAGTGATTACAGTGACATTTTCAACATTTGCAACTCGTTTTCAAACACAAAAACAGACGTATCACTAATATAACTCGTGCCTCTTGTGAACTGTCTGTTATCAACAAAGGTAACGCGCATTTACCTGCGCGTTGCACGGTTTGCCTGAAAGGAACATGCCAGCCACTACTGCGTGAGATAAAGATACTTGGCAGGAGTGGTGATACGTTAGCAAGAGAACTTTTGGAGGCATATCACATAAAAGTAAGAGGCACGAGTTGTATTAGTGACACGTCTGTTTTATTCTTTTTGAAAACGAGTTGCAAATGTTAAAACGTCACTGTAATCGCTCTAGGCAACACTGATGTACGCATGCGCATCTGTTCATTCTCCCTGCCCTGCCCTAAGAATAAAATCAGTTGAAGTTCAGCGCTGAATCTGTCGTTTCGTACTCTTCCTTCCCAAGTCTTTATTGTCCTTTTTTGGCGCAACAATGTATTCATTAAATACGGTTGTCTATATTAGATATAAAAAATTGTTTGGAAACGTTACATTTGCGGACAAAAGGACAAATGGCTGCTGAGATGCTCATGTTATACGTAATGTACATAACCGATAGTGTTTCCGCGCTAATGCTGCAACGTCGAATCCAGTTCGTGCCACATAGATTCCAACAAAGCCCTTTATGCTCCTTGAACCCAAAATAATCAAGTCATAGGTCTTCCAAAGCCTGCGGCTCTAGGTTTCTAAGACGAGGCAAGCTTTGCGCCTTGTTTACGTCCACGAGCCATTCGACGTACTTGAGTTTCACGCTGTGTTTTTGTTTTTGTAATCGTGTCTTCTCTACCATAAAGGGGCACTTTTTAGCTCAGCTATATTCGGTAGAAAACCCATAAGCTGACTTGGGACAGAGAAATTAGGACAAATAAAATGACATTCTCGAAACGATTGCTTTCTATGAAAGCAAAAGAAAATTTAATCCTGAGAAACGAATGATGCAATTACTTCTTTAAAGAATAGTGCTGCGTGGGCTGGGTGAACTGTGATCTTCGTTTAGTTCTTCCTTCTCGATGGCTATATTTCAGCAGCAGCCATTCAGTGTGGTCTAAGTTGCCGACGTCATTCGTAGCCTCGTACGATTTCTTATGGTTCCATTCAGGAAGGCACAGCAGTAGTTTTCTGAAATGACTTCGTGAGAAACATTTTCTTTGGCCTCACCCTCTGTATTTTCGGCGTAGAAGTCCCAAGGGGGATGTCGAGCCCTTTTAGCGAACTGGATCCCATTTGCACTACAAAGCACTGCTGGCTTTTCTGCACAAAAATCTGTCGGTTCTTAGTAAAATGAAATGCAAAACACGTAAGAAGTTGTGCAACCAGTTAATAACGTTGTTTATATAATTTCTAGAACTGTTTTTTCCACTTTATAAACAATACTACGGCGCCGATTGCATACTGTGTTTTCTTTGGTCATGCACAGCAGAAGTTGAAAGCACCCAGAAGACAGAAGCCGGCTGAACAAACCTGACTATTGAGAAAAATGGCCTGCGTCATCCTATCCACATATTGTCAAGGAGTCGCTCAGCGTGTTGCTCATGGCAAGCACTACTTCTGCTGATAAGGCGACAGCTGTAAACGGACAAGTCACACCCTAACTAGAGCCAATAACAGAATTTATCCGCGAGCTTTTTACCAACGAGCACACTACGTCGCTTCAAGGTGCAACGCATGTACGCACTACACTGAGTACAGTGCTGGCTTAGCTTTGGTTGAGCAGTAGTGCACAAGGCCTCATCGTTTCGTGCGCAGAGATACAAAAACAACTTCATGGAATGTCACCACAGAAGATGGTGCACTTCCTTCGCGCGAATGATTACACAAGTCAGCGTTATTTTTTCCCATTTTTGGGGAGCCTTTGAGTTGTTCTCACAATGACGGTGCGCTATCTCGCTTCCCTTCATCTCTTATCTTTCATTTTCTTTCTTTGCTAGGGCACTGGAGCGAAGCGTATATTGCCAACTGAGTAGCCTCCCTGCGTTCCCCTTTATCGCTGTCTCTGCGTCATCAAAAGCCACTTGAGAAAATGCGCCGCAACATGTGTATCTACTGAGTCTGTGGCGGAGTACGAGTGCCGAAGAGACCAAGGTAGAGCTGACGCTTCATTTGGTGAGCTGCACTAAAGGGAACCGTCCGTAGTAGCAGACTGAGTGAACACATGACGTCCCAGCTAGAACATGCGCGTCGGGATACGTGACCTAGACGCCCCTAGCTCATAAAGCCACGCAAGTGCTGCTCCATTACCTCAAAGCTGCAGATTTCAGTAACCAACTATCGACATATAAACACGCTGTGCGTTGTCTGGTGCATGCGAATTTCCTAAACTCTTGGACCTTCTCCCCTTTATTATTTTCTCCTACTTATTCCACTTCTCCCTGTATCTTTCCCATTGGCTTACCCAAGTGTACACGCTTCATAATGAGCCGAAATTATGAGGGGTATACATATGTAATAGGTAAGAGACAGGCCTCACAAGCAATATGCGATAGGTGAAACACAACAGAGGAAAAAAGCACACGGACAACAGGCATATGGTTATGGCTCGGATGGAGCTATAGGTCTAGAACGCATTAACGCTCCATTTACCAGCGCACTGGGACTGCCGACTGCTTAGGAAGTCAGACTCGACCCGTTCTTTTGTTTTTTTTTATTGAGATTAATAAATAATATGTTGGCACCAACATATGATGCAGACTACTCTTTTTCGCATGGGTAACATGAAAATGCATCATATCTTCAGAAATATCACATAATATCACGGAATACTTTTCACCAGTTTGGTCGTACCATTTGCGACACAGGGTTGCTGCGAAGCCAACATGGTGTTGCGACCTATCTCTGCTAGGGAAGTAGCGCGCGCATACGGTGATGTGTCTTTGAGGATTGATCAATGCGCCTTCACCCTATGCCATAGTGTGGGTTGCTCAACGAATACTACTGACAAGTGTATGTTCAGTAAGTCGGCGTATATTCAACCACATATAGGTCAAAGGTGTTCGTTGCGGCATACCGAACGAAAAAGGAAAACTCAGTGGCCTTCTACTCTGTGAAGAAGGATGACCAACGAAGCTGTGTATTTCGGCCCCTTAATGGTGAACTGCACCTCCGCCGCGGGTCGACCCGGTATTGCACTATCTTCAGGATCGGCCCACGTATGGGGAGTTTTGTGTCTACATGCGGACACGATAAGGAGGGAAATAGCGCTTGACAGCTTCACTGTAAAAGCTTGCAAGAGATGCTCGTCACCTTCCCTTCCGATGCTATTATCTCTCTATCACGCATTGGTTTTATTTTTCGTTTTCACGGGAAGGGGGGGGGGGTCTAATGTTTATAACGCACGATTAGTTTAGCTTGCGTCAGTAGAATTTCTGCTTCATCAACGAAGATGAAAGCTGACTGACCAGACTGGCTTCACTGGCCAGACTGACTTCACTAGAGATTAAACGTCATTATAGCAAACGCATCTAAAGCGGAAATTGGACAAGGCTTGCCATGACGGGCTACATGACACTTTTGTCCTGCCTTCGCTTGAGTCGTACTCAACAGATCACCATTATAAATCCTTAATATTTGCTTTCCTTGGAATTGTTTGGCATACATTCAGCTCGTCCACACTTCAGAGATGTGCGCGAATGGGAACTTCGACCGCGGCACTACAAATCAGACTTATGTTATTCAACGATGGTTTTAGCGCAGGGTGATACTAAAGAAACGACACAGCACAATACGAAATGCCTTACGTCGTGTATCATGATTTTAATTTTCTTTCCTTCTATTATTTGCCTCCCCTTTCCCAACGCAGCGTTGCCAACCGGGCTCAGTCCTTCCTAACACATTAGCCTTTCGTTTATAATTCTCTCTCTCTCTTTAAAACTCCTCCGTTTTCGCCCTATTCAACCTGCCTGCAAACACCGGAGATCCATAAACGAACACGTCCAAATCTCTACCCTTCTTAGTTATTCAATTGACCTTAAGGGTGATAAAACTGTGCCTGTTTCTTTCCCTTAGTATTTACGCTGCTGCGAGCAACTGCTTGCGCAGGTAGGTAATGAACAGCTTAAGGCTCTATGTAAATCGTTCATACAGTGCAGTGACGCAACGCCATGTAAAAAATTCCAACCCGCTTCCATACTTTTTTTGATAATAAACCTTCACACTACCTGTTTCTCGTCAGCGTCTTTCTGGAGCTTTCGCTATAGAAGTAAGGAAGACTAACACTCGATAAATCTGTAAACATCCTTCTGCTGAATATCGCAGCCATTAACGTCGCACGCTTCTGCTACAGGTGATTTCATTCAAGCGTGTACGCATGGCAGAATAACAAAATTGCCTAATGTCAGTCTTCTCACAGTGCGCGCAGGCATCCACCGTCCTTTGCTGTCGTGGCTTCCCCGCCCCCCTTCCGTTGCTGTTTTTCTTTCTTTTTCACCTAGCACGACAGGTGCTACGGTGCCGGAACGCTTACACAAAGCCGAGATCGGGGACAATTAGCCGACCACACCATTTTCATGTTTCGGCAAAAGTTACAGCGCTGCCTGTACCTCCCTCTCTTTTGTCACCATTCAGCAGCTTCCTACTTCGCTCGCTTTTCAGTAATACAGGCATTCAAGGGGAAATAACTTTGACAGAGAGAGAGAGAGGAAAAGAAAACACCGCTGGCGATATTTAGATGTCTCTGTTTGGAACACAAGCAGTGAGAAAAAGAAAGTATGCCGCAAGTGAACATCGATGTGCCGTGGTGACTCGGCGTCTGTGACGATGGCATTCTGCAGCCGATGAAGACATCGCGATTTCCTTTCCTGGTTGGGACGACCGCGTTCCAACGAGTGTGGAATGCGATGACGCTCGTGTGTCTAAGTGCGCGTTCAGTAACCTTTATGTGTTAAAGCATTGCGTTATTCCGGAACCCTCAACTTACGATACGATACAATACGACACAATTCTATTTCCATAAAAAATATGAAGGCGGCTCTCGGTGAAATCTGCCCCTAAGAGAAGCTTGACAGGAGCCCACAGCCTTCTCAGCATAATGCAATCGGCGATAGCAGCAAACGAGAGACACTACACTAAATGTCTATACATTTATCAGAAACGAATGCCTATACTACACTATACTAAACTTCTGTTCTAGCCTGGTTCTTCCTCTGGAAACGGAAAAGAAATCCGGCAATACAGAAGCGGAGAAAGCACAGAGACGACAGTCGGAAATAAATTAACTATCCTTACGGCGCACTCTATAATCTACGACCCACCGCAAGGACACATGTGGCCGTGTGTGCTCAACCTGTACGTTGTAAACGAGCTCTAAGGTGGAAAGATCTGGCGTGCCTGGCAAAAGAGCTGTCTTTATCCGTGATTAACTAAAGCGCTAGTAAAACTGCAGATATTGAAATTTACGAATTCCAGCCAGTGAGATTGCAAGGCGTATTCACGTGGAATGAATATACAGGTACACCAGTTTGGAGATTGTGCGCCATCAAACTCGCCGTAAAGATGTACTGTTGCTCCACTTATCATATATATATATATATATATATATATATATATATATATTGACAAAACGTTCTTTCACTCAATGAAGCAAAAACTCATTGGAACGCCCATGTATTTCGGCCCACATTTCGGAAAGTATTATCTCGAACTTGGTGTCATTCTGGAGATTCATTTCAAGTGGATATGTCCTTCAAACTCACCGGCTACAATACGGAAATTACAATACGTGCCGTAAAGTAAGTAAGCTGTTAAGTAGTGAATTACTATTAATTAGTTGAACATGTGTTTCAATTTCTCGTGCTAGTAACATCCGCCTCTTCGAGTAATCCATCTCAAGGACAAGAATTATGTTATCTGCCACAGACAATTTTTAAAATTCCGTAAAGCTTAAAAATGACCCCGCATAATCGAGAAATATTGCACATGGACCGCAACTCAATGAGATTGCGTCTGGTTCCATTGGGCTCAAATTGTACACTAAGTTACTTGGTCAACAGAATACGTTCAGCATTAATGAAACCTTCACAATCCTTAAAACGCGGTTGTGCGCGTATGTCTGTTATTTATTGTAAGTGACGCGTGTGAGACTCGGGATACGTGTGCAACGCTTAGAAGCTCCTTCTCTATCTAGAGTCCACGAGGGAGAGCCAGTGAGAGAAAGAGTCCTGAATGAAAACTGGAGAGAGCTTGCTTGGCGACTCGACTAGCGTGCCACTTCAGGGGATTACTATAGAAGGAAAGGCTAAACGCGGCGAAGGGTTTGACACCTTCGATTCCCGTTACACGGTGCTCGATTCATGACTGAACCCGTGGACGGACGCAGAGCTTACATATATCGCGTAGGCACGGAAATCCCAGCTATAGCACACCAGCAGGCCAGTTTTGACGCTCTGCCGTATGTGACATAAGGCGAGAGCCGAGTCTCGAACTTCACGTGCTTCGATGCAGGGTGTCTGGAAAGCTGGAGCCTGTGTTATATCTTCTCACAACATCGGCAATTTGGCGTTCAGTTTTTGAGGATAAATTTATCCTGCTATGCCTACGATAGCAGATAACAGCGCCCTGCGACGCCAGTACAGGCACACTCAGCTGGCATGTCGATACGAAATAGCGGTACTCCGTACTGCGAATGACACAATGGTGCCAGGGTTTTCATGAGCTTAATGTATCTGTGTAGGCCTAGCAACGGTCAGGCATTGTCATTCTCAGCTCATTCATGCGATGCTAATGGTAACAAATGAGTAGGCCGCTCTTTTCTTATTTGGATCAGATGGCGGGAGCTGTGCAGAAAGTTTTATCCAAAGCTTCCAACAAGTCCATACGACAGAGTGACCACGAGTACTTTTGGCATGGCACGAAGGTCATTGCTTTCTTACGAACCTGAACATATAGCTATATAAGCGATATTACTACACGCATCTGTTGGAGGAGAACACAATTTCGTGCAAGATTGGGAAACCCCCGCATTTGGTGCTGCGGTGAGACCACAAGCATGTTACCCGGGCGCTCATGCAGCCTACTTTGCCCACACGATTAGTGTCCCGCAGCGCCAATACGCGCTATGCGATTTCTAGTTGTTGAGATGGGTGAACAAAGTCAGGCACGAGAATAGCACCACCAAGTATTGCACGGCAAAAAAAATCCCGAGAAGCCTTCGCAATGTTCTAATCGAGCTTATGCGCGCTACAGTGCCTGAATTTTTGTGAAAACTCACGCACAATCCTGACACATCAGTCAGTCAGTCAAGAACTTCAGTGAGGTCCTGAGGAGTTTTAAGCCGTTAGAGATCCCATGCGGGGAGCTCCTCGGGCCGAAACCGTAGGCGACGCCCAAGTCGGGACGGGAACGTGGTGACGCTCCGCCAGTTCTTGGGCCCTCTGGACGGCCTTGAGCTGCAGTTGGAGGTCCGGGCTTTTGAGGGCTTCTTCCCATTCGGGCTCACTAGAGAGAGGACCCTTTGGTAACGCGGTACATTGCCATAGCATGTGCGAGAGTGAGCAATAGAGTTCTTGGCAGTCTGGGCAATTTGCCGGGATGTCTGAGTTATAGTGACTCAGTAGGCCTCGTGACGGATACGAGTCCGTTTGTAGCATTCGAAACGCGGCCGCCTGCGCGCGTTCGAGTTTGGAGTGTGGGAGCGGAAATTTCATTCTGCCTTTTCGATAGTATGAGGTGATTTCGTGATAAGTGAGTAGCGGGTCATTAAATTGAATATCCAGCCCCTCGGAGGCCGTAGGACCGTCGCGGCGGGCAAGTTCTCGCGCACGGTCGTGGGCCGTTTCATTGAGGTTAGCTTTTTGCGGGTGAATGTCTTTCCCCATATGAGCGGGGAACCAGGAGAGGCGTCGTTTGCTCTCCTTTGAGCTCGCTAGTAGGATGTGCGCCACTTCTTTACATACGTTGCCGCTTTCGTAGGCCCGAATTGCGGCACGCGAGTCCGTGAGGACATGAGTAAATGTGGGGTCTGCCATGGCGATCGCTACGGCTATCTGTTCTGCTTTAGTGCTGGTGGTCGTTTTAACCGATGCGGATGATCGTAAGATTCCGTTACCGTCCACGACTGCTATCGCGAAAGTGGATGTGTTGCCGTACTGGGCCGCATCCACAAATGCGGTGGTTTCACGATCCGCGTCGGTGCGATCGAGAATCGCGCGGGCGCGGGCCCGGCGCCTGCCCACGTTGTGTTGTGGGTGGACGTTTCTAGGAAATGGTGAGACCTTGTAGTTGTCTCTAATTTCGCTCGGTAGGGTAATCACATGCTCGAAATAGGGAGATGGGGAGATATTAGCTTCGTTTAGGATTACTCTACCGGCTTTGGACGAGGATAGGCGTAGTATTTGCGCCATAGTCTGAGCCTCGATTACTTCGTCGATGGTGTTGTGCATTCCTAGCTGGTCAACCTTTGATGTACTTGCTCTTTGTGGAATGCCCAAGATCTGTTTGATCCTGACACATAAAGGAATTATTTTACTCTATATTGTAAACCCGCACCTCCACCAAATTAATGTTACTTGAAGCTGAAGCCGAATACTATTTACAATTTACTTACAGGGAAGCTCACGGAGGCCAAAATGGCGACGCTATATCAAACGGGCACACACGTCGTCTTCGTCCTCCTCAGTGCAGCCACACTGTGGCGGCTGTTCCGTAACAACATTCATAATCTCTGGTACACAAGCTAGAATTTGTTTGAAAAAAATTGGCTTTAAAACTTTGTAAGTTGCTAGAAATTAGCCATACACGCATTCCGGACACCCTGTAAGTGCAACGTGGTTTCACGTATGACGGCGAAGTGATATGTATCATAAGTTGTGTCTTTATTTTGAATCAGCGTAGGAACCTTTTGATGGTTTATTGTAATAGCAGTATTTTCTACTTACACTGTTGCATTTTTCGATTGTGCGGTTTTCGTGTACCACGTTAAAACGAAGCGCCTTTGCGTTTGACCAACAAAGTAGCGCGACTGAAAACCCCTCAGTTATAACTACTCAAAACAATAGGTAGCGACATCATTCCCGTGCACATAATTCCGGTGGTGATATATAAAGCACAGAAACCATTTGTTGAAATAGCGTATAGCATCCAACGACTTTTTTTTTCATTTACGTGATTTCAGTTTCTTTCCTGTGAACGCTCAGTATGTGCCTCTGAGTGTGTGTCCATTATTTATTATTATATATATTATTATGGAAATGAATAATACGAGAGGTTGGTGCCTTTATGGCGGCGCCGGCTACTCTTTGTCACATAGCGAAGGAAGGAAACATGCGCAAAGAAGAGGGAATAACGTCCCGAAATATGACGCTCAGTAGAACACCAGATATATAAAAACAGTACAGTCGAGTAGTGCATGAATCGCCAAGTTTGTGTATGAGTTCAGCACGCATACGCATATATAAAGTCAGATATCTTGAGTGGCGAAAACAAAGAACACAAGTAATTACACATAGCGTAAAAAACACGATCACCACAAAAATCAATTCTGAACACAGAACAACATTTATATCACTCATTTAGATTAAACTGAAATTTATTATTTCCCCAACATATTCGTGTCCTTGAAAAGCTTTTTCAAAGCAAGTACTCTCTTCTGTATAGACTCGCTGTTGGCCATGGACCATGCATCTTTTTTAGAGTGAATGGTCTTCTATCTAAAAGCAACAGATTTGGCTTCAATACCCTTCTTTGTGGATCGTATTTCGTGCACTCTGGGAGGAGATTACGCCCATCTTCGTCTGGATGGCCACAAGAACACTGCGAACTAGAGGCACCTTTTATCCTGTATAAAAAGTGTCGCGCAAATGCAGGACCAAGTCGCAGGCGGTGCACTAATGTTTCACATTTTCTGTTTTCTCTCAGACTACATAGGTCTGTAAAGTATAACTCCGATTTCTTGAATTGCTGATCAAATCAGGTAGTTTTGCAGAGACGACAGGATATCTGTCTGAGGAGCACACGGGCTTAACTGTGCAAAAGAATGTCTCTGCGTTATTATGCGCCCCATTCGCAACTGCGTCCGCTACTGTGTTACCAGCAATATTGCAGTGTTCGGGAATCATTGCGTCATTCATTGCGATTGTTTTTGTGTGCTCTTTGAGCGGCTCATAAAAGAGCAAAATGCTCAAAGAATTTTTCTTATTGCTTTGTAGCAATGCGAGAGTGGTTTGCGAATCGCTAAAAATAAGCAATAAGCAATAAGCAAATAAGCAAAATAAGCACACAGGATTGCCCATTCCTTGTCATTCCTCAAAATTGGTACGCACGACTGAGATCCTTTAAATCAGTTTGGGTATGAGTTGTACGGGGAATGCATATTTGCCTACAACTGCCCTAACCATTTTTACCTGGAGAAAGATCATGCTTCTACTTCGTTCTCGTGACATCGCTGCGTAGGCATTTCCCACTGTGTATCCACCATATAAAACGTTTGTACTTTCGCACAGCTTGTGAGCGGCGTCGTGCATAAATACCGCATTGTTGGATATTGTCGTTGTATCTTTTTACGGTGCTTAAACATATACCTTGTATGAGAGTGCACGATACACATGATGAAATTAAACACATTATGCGCATCGCATTTACTGGCAAAAAAGAGTACACAAGTATTTGCTTGCAGCAAGACAAAGCTGACATTTTTAGACGTAAAATTTACAGCAGTATAACAATATTTTCATCCTATAAGTTCCGGCTAGTCGCCGCTAATGCGGTTGGTTGTGGAAAGTTCTTTTGTCCTTTTCGCCAGGTATTATACCAGGTACTTTATTTTAAAGTTAACACAATTTTAAACATTGGCCTTTGGCATATAGCTCAAATCTGCTTATTGAACTGGAATACTCGAACAGTTATGCATAACTTACCCTGGAAATCAATATACCTTATTGATTATAAACAACATAACAATTATTAACTTTTAAACTAATTACTTTAGCGCATATATTGCAATGCACAAAATGAAGCCAGCAATTTCACAAGACCCATCCACTTGGAAAAAAATTTGAAACTAGCACCAGTTTAGAGATAAGCACAGTCAAACTTGCCGTAAAAATGCACTGTTTTCCACTTACTTTTTTGTTATTTAGTAATACTCCTGGTCAATACTTGCAAGCAAAAAGAAAGTACAGACAAGCGTAAGTACTGTTGCATAAAATGAACATAATGAATAAAAATAAACAGGGATCCCACTTCGATATCGCTAAAATTCACAAAAATGCTTTGCCAATGCAGGCCTGAAACCATTTGACTCAAATACACCACTGGGAAGTAAATTACACTCGCTCTCCGTTCGAGGGAAAAGACTTGTACTTGTAAGCGCTTGTTGGCGCTTACAAATTTACAAAAATTGGCGCAAGCAAATATTCGTGACTGTGTCGCGTTCTTCTCGTGGTAGGCCGTCGTACAAGAAGCGGGTAGCGCCACATTATTTTTTCCAGACAGAGCATCGCGTAGTAGTACAAGGCAATTAATTTTTCTGCGTGTTTGTATAGTGTCTGTATTCTGTTTTGTAACATGAATAAAGATGAAGACTCTTTCCAGGCATATTTCTCGTATATAAATCCCATAGGTTTTGTCTGGACTTGCTCTAGTTCTATAATGTCCTTTTCAGTATGTGGGTCCCAGACTTCAGCAGCATATTCTAATTTATATCTCACTATTGCATTGTAGGCTAATATTTTAGTTCTTACAGGGGTGTGTTTAAGCTTCCTCTTTACGAACCACAATTTCTTTAATGCCACTTAGCAGATATCCGAGACATGTGTTGACCATGTGAGTTTATTGGTAAAAGTAACGCCCAGATATTTATATTTTTCCACTTCGGGGCAGTTCTCTTTTGAAGCAAGTAATGAAAGTTGCTGGAAGATTTTTTTCTTGTTACGCGTAAAAGTACGGTTTTTTCCGTATTGGAGCTCCATTCCCCGATTCGAACACCAGTCACGGATTAATACAAGGCATCTCTGCAACACATCATGATCATAATGGGACGATTTCTTTGAAGATAACACAGTCATCCACGTATAACCGAATGGACACATTAGCAGGAATAATATTAGGCATATCATTACCGCAAATTAAAAATAACAATGGCCCTAAGACACTACCTTGATCAACTCTTTAGGTGAACTGACCGGTACCAGAAATACAATTTCTAACTACAACAAACTCTTCTCTTTCAGATAAGCACAAATCTACTGTATAATACCAAAAGGAAGCCCAATTTTTCTCATTTATGTACTAACTTTCCATGGGTAACCCTAGCAAGTGCTTTGCTATAGTCCAGAAAGAGCACATCTATTTGCCCGGATAAATCAAGTATTTGAGAAAGTTCATGCACTGTTACGGCGTTCATAACAAAACTCCCTCTTATGGATTAAAGCTCAAAATTTACTGGAACATCGATGCATTTGATCACAAATTTTGTTAACGCGTATCATCAAACTGGTGTCAACTCCGGAATTCGTTGTAACTTCACATAACGTTCAATGCCACCGGTTACAATTCGTATATTGCAACATGTGACGCAAGGTAATTAGCTTAAAAATTAATTATCACGATTTGTTCATTTATCAAATATTCATCTTCGTCTTTTGGTAAGAAAAAGTGTGTGCCTCTGAAAGTGATTTAGCTGAACAAGTAGCATTGCTCTACATGTCAGGGGTGATCTTTCAAAATTGTGTTAACGATGAAATAAAACACCCCGTATATATAGCTAGCCAGATTAATCCTATTCAGGCCAATCTGTCTGCCTTTTCTTATAAAAAGTCATGTAGCTGTCTTCTCTTCTCTCGTGCCTATATTTTTTTTCGTTATTGCAGTGTTTCTGGTTTCTGTTTGTTCATTCCTAGTTTCTTCGCTTACTTTTTTTTTCAGCCCATTATTTATTTGCCACTTCCATAACTTCAGCTACTACCAAACATCTGCTATAGCTATATAGCACCGCTTATAGAGACCCAACACGCTTTGCTATCTTGAAGCGAAGAAAAAACACTTTACTGCACGATGCGCCAGATAGGATAGCAACGCACAATACTATGGCTCCACCTTAGGCAACAGCCACTGAACATAGTGAGTCACAGGCCTGTTTGTCTAGTGCGGAAATAGAGCTCTGACAGCAGAAAGTCCTCAAGGCAAAATTCGCGTGCACCGTTGCACGCACCTCCGCCTTTATCCGTGGGCGAGACAGCATTTCCCAAACTTACGTCTTCCCACGCTGCGAGCAATAAGCTTATCGTCGGAGCCAACTGGCCGTTCATCCAGAGCTTTTACCCTACCCACTGCCTATCTCGTTATCGTATATAGCGAATTCGTAGATGCCACGCCAACAAGAGCTCCCCTATCACAGTACACGCGCAGCGTAGTGCGTTGATACATCGAACTTACACATCTACAGCGTAGATGTGCAATAACGTCTTCAGTGTAGGCATTCCGCAGCGCGGAATGCCTACGCTGAACCAGTCAGCTCGAGCTGATCATTAGCACACAGATGGCCTTTCCTAATAGCTTTCTTGCAGTATAGCGTAGCTGACAACGGCATTCGCTTTTTTAATATTCCTTCTTTTAAATAAGATGTTATCTTTTCCATGTGATGTAGTACAGTGAACTTCGTATAGTAGGCCTTTCAATTGACCTTCAAATTCATTTGTTAAAAGCGACAGTAATTGTATTTCTTAAAATAGGGCGTTACATATTATTTTACATCGTCGATATTGCGCTTCTATGCTACTTTTGAATTTTCTTTCTCTGCATCGTGTTCATTTCCTATTTTCTGTGTTTATTTTGTGATATGTCTTTCTTCTGTGTGTACTGTGCATTGCTTGCGGTGATGCTCCAGCGCCCACTGATGCCGCAACGCGCGTACTAGTCGGCGCTCTCGGCCTTGCTGCCGGCTGCGAAAGACGAGGAAAATAAAGATGGGCGACGTCTGTCCGACGCGCAAGCGCGGCGTGAGCAGTTCGGTTCTGGAAGCCTGCTACGTTGGTCGTCTTGTTCTGGCACTCGGCTTCGACCCCTTTGTTCCCAAGAGTGGTGACTCCGGCCTCAAGAGATGACTGACCACATCAACCTGCTGCCATCAGGCAGCTTTATGCCAGACGCTACCTCACGCCCACAGTAAGCCGCAGCTCTCCCACGTTATGGCGCAAGAGGCCCAGGTCGAAGCCATCTTCGACCTGCACCACATGACCTCGAAGACTTCTTGGTTCCACCACTTCGGTTTGGGCTATCAGCCAATCCTTACTTTTTAATTTTTTAAAGAAAAGAAGTACGAGGCCGGTTTCATATATACACATAGTGAAGTTATATGAGGGCCTGCATTGCTGCTAAACAGCATCCAATGCTGCCGGACCAGAATGTTGGCAGCGAACAGGAGTGCGGTTATATTGAACCTGACCTGGTTCATAGTGGCGCTTGGTCATTACGCCATCTCATGGCTAACGAGTGATATATTACTAGAGTAAAACCAATGTGAATCGCAAACAATACATTCTCAGAAGGCAGCAGATCGATGTCATTTTGTCGTTCCAGTCACTCAATCTTCTAAAGCCTTCCCATGCAGGTGCCTTTCCTTTTTCATTCTTTTGCATCGTTCCACGCTTTCCAAGTTTCGCTTCATGATAAGGCTGATATTTCTGATATTCTAGTTAAGCGAAATTGAGAAATGCAACTTAATCTAACATTTCAATTCAGTGTCCCATTAAAGTGTGTAGTTGCTGGTAACGCTCCGTAAGATCAGGAAATAATCTGAAACACCAAGTTCTGCTTTGATAACTTATAGTATGCTTTCATTCTTTGACTACTTTCCTGTCTTCCAACAGTTCAGCAGCAACATTCTTACAGCCATATATTACTAGGCTTCAGCGGCGATCTATTCACGCTTCCATACCTGCTCCTACATCACTGGACCTCGGGCAGAATGGACATGCTACTTTTTAATAAATTATTTTCAGGGACTACAGCCTCATCTCTACATGCTCACACTGTATACGAATGATCACATTGGGCACACTTGCGGTTCTATTTGCTTTCTTTTTCACACAACAGAAAGAAAAAAACGCATATTTCTAGTTCGCACGACAAGTCACAAAGCGGCTACTGTTTTCAAAAGCGACTGATTGAATTCCTGCTCGCATTTCCATGATCCTTACCCATTCGGCACCCTATTTTATCTCACTGAATCAATCAGGACACACAATAAATAAAATATAATTTTTCTCTCGCTGTCTGCTTACGGCCAATATGTCTTCCGAAATCTCCCCGTTCAGTGCATTAGAGCTCTGCATTTCGCAACGCGTCCGCCGGCCAGGGTGCCGAGGTTCCCACCCCGGCATACTAGGTGATAGACGAAACCCAAGGTAATCAAGCAGGGGCACTGACCAGCAACGCGCTTCGGCAGGGGCAACTGCCACAGGCTGAAACCTGTTTCTCAACGGCTTCGCTTGGGGCGATGATCTCAACTCGCGCCTGCTACTGCCAAATGACATCGTTATAGCTATACTAGGATGCAAAGCGCTTGGATTCCGACATCGCAGATCCGTGTTACGCGTGATTAAATACTGGCCACGTCATGTATACGTCGCCACAACGGGTCTCTGAATCCGTCTTGCTTGATGTTCCGTTGCGAAGGTGTCCTGCTGCAGCAGCCACCTCAATTAAGGCTACGCATTAAGATACTCCATGTGGTCGGTCGCAATGCTTGATTTCATTCCGTATCCCACGCTGTAAGCCGACAAAATTGTGCACTGCTCGCGTGAGACCACTGAGCTCCGTGACTAATATCCCATTTAAAAAAAAAGTGCTTTTACGGTAATGATTTCCTCCAGCTGGGGCGCGCTTCAATTTGAAGTGAGCCTTCTTGAAATCCCATTGCCTAAGTAGCATAGTTTATGGTTCATACTGGCAATGGTTCGTAGATGAATGGGCAGGCTGCCTTTCTACAGAGATTGAAGACGCTCACCAGAGCTCGGCAACCGCAAAATATTCTGTGCGACCATTCGACGTCGGCTCTATCAGATCGGGTACCATTTGCAGATACACTACACAACTAAGAAGTTGCAGTACTGTAGAATCTGATTACTCGTGAACCTAATAAATTTTATATTTTATGCCCAATATCCAAAAAATGAATCGTGAGAAAGTTAGGATCCGAATTTGGCGGAAAGTAATAACAGCCAAATGAGACAGTGTGATTTGTCAGGTGTTTCAATTTCCAACCACACACATTCACCGTAAGTCTCGAGGTCTTGCCTTCTAAATGCACCTAATACAGAACGGCACCCTATCAGAAGTCTACCACCGTATTTAACCTGGCCAGAGTAAATTCTGTCGGCTCTGAAAACAGCTAAGAAATAAGAGGCATATTCGTCGCTAAACACGATAAGTTTAGCAACGTTTCCGTCAGACATATAGTATCATGCTCACACTGGTATGCATTGGCGAAGAACACCTCATTTTTGGTTCGAATCCCTCTCGTATTTTGATAACATAACTTCCTGTGCCATTTTCCTACGAGGTTGGAGCACTGTTAGAATCACCAAAGCGTTGCGAGGACCACAGGCTTCCATAGAAGGGGCGAAATACGCAACCTAAGGTTTGTTGACAAGTTCTAAAAATGCTCATCCGGAGGGACATGGAAGGAACAATACATATAGTACCTCGTTTTCAGCCTTGTATACGCAACGACCTTGTCACCCGCTATATCCGCTAAAAGTTTCATTATGTCCGGCGCTGTTGTAGGGGGGTCGAGGCGAGAAACAAATAAGCCTTGCTTCGCCGGTATTTTGGGCGCTACATTAAGCATTGAGTGCTCAGCTGGGCCAAACGTCGCTAGAGGCCGTGATGGCTGGCTCACCGCTTTAGATGAGCGTTGAAAAAGAGCACACTGGTGTGGAGCAGGAGGCTTCGGTGGGGCGCCAGAATTCATGGTCGCGAGGTTTGTGGCCACAGCAGACGCGTTGTTGCGACATTCCGAAGAGTCGGAGAGCGAGCGCTCATCCTGGTGGGTGGTTCGCACCTGAACAGATGCACTCCGGCCGCTCACAGCCTCAAGTAGGAGCACATTTTCCGCTCGAAGTTGTCGCACTTCAGCAGCCAACGCATTCATTCGTCTAACCATTGTTTGCATCATCTCAACAACACTAGACGAAGCGCTATGGATGCCATGTCTTGAAGATCGAGGCGAAACATAGGTTTCCAGGGGGGCGTGTCTGTGCGGCTGGTATTGCCGATAATCTCTGTCGACGACGAATCGGGCCGCTTCACACACTAAACACATTTGCACTTGCTGGTTCTGGATTCCATGAGGATAATATATTCCTCGGCCTGTATGTTGAGGCATTTGCAATGAAAACACTGGCGACAAGATGCACACGTCAAAAATGGCTGCCTACCACGAATGGACTGGGAGCACCGCGCATGTCCGTCTGCCTCGGGCGCCATCAACCGTAATTGCCTAAATTGTTTATGCGTACTATGCGCTCCTTGCTTTAAATTATAAAGTTTAAAACCATCAGGAAGCACTATAGCCACAAATAAGGCTGCCGATTGCTTGTTTTCTGGAGCTCTCCCTGACCCTCCACTTATGGTCATATCACTTTTCAAATAGGAACGCATAAGGATAAATCCTCGGTTAGGTTCTCAAATCTAAGCGAACAAGAAAGGACAACTTCGTTTGAAAGCATGAAAAATGAATCCGAGCTGGCGCTTTTAAACTAATGGTGCTAAGTAGCACACTCCAACCAACCGAAGTCTAGAATACATTTCTTCCAGTGTTCTAGAAAAATGAGTTACCACAATTTAGGCACTTTCTTTATGCATAGGGTTGAAAGAAAATATATAAAACAAAGTTCTTGTTCCCCTAAACACCAAAGCGCTCAATTCGCTCGTGCTCCCAGGAGCCCGAGTGAATGGCTAGCTTCGCCCCTTAAATGTTTAAGAAGGAGTCCGCTTGGAGCGTATACCCTAAATTCAATTAGGGCCGAGAGAGGCGTGCCACCATAGAGGTTCTTCTCAAGCACCCGCCACGGTAGCGTCGCCTCTACGTTCACTCCTTTAAACCTCACATCGACCCATGGTCAAACTCCATGGGTGTGTGCAGCACCAGAGCAACGTAGAAACCACAGGTGGGCTGGTCTAATCCTCCAACGAAACGTATGGAAACGAGGCGGTTAATTTTCCGCAGCTTCATCATCGCAGCTTCATCGCTCAGCAGCTTCATCGAGCGCTGTGCGAAAGAAAACAAGCTACACGTACACGCTTCTTCTCGAGGGAAATTATGGAAGCATAACGCAAAGCTCATTCCGGTGCTCGTATTCAGGCGTTCAGTACAGGTAATGAAGACGTGTGGCGTACACTGGCCACACATGACGGTTTAGCCACAAAAATCTGCACATTATTATCATCATCAACATGACCATCATTATCGTCATCATCATCATCATCATCATCATCATCATCACAACCATCATCATCATCATCATCATCAGACAGGAGATGTGAGACAAAGCCCAGCGACGTGAAAAAAGCGTTTTCTCGTACTTACAGCGAAATCTGGCAATTCAGGGGATGTGGCTGTGTGGATGCGCAGATGCAGTTGAGTCACCGGGTTGAGTGACCGGTCCCCATAAGGTCAACGGAAATGTTTTGTGCCAAGAAACGATAGCGCACCTTCAGTGTGATTGTCATCGCCTCAATTCACAAAGAGAAGTCATTAACACCACGCTCGAAAGATTGACAACTGTACCCTTACAAAAGCCAGAATTCTTGGACCCTGCATGTCCCAGTCGACGTCGGCACGAACTGCTTTAAAAGAGCTAGTGTGCTTTTTAAAACAAACGGAGCTCAATAAAAAACTATACAATACTCGAGATGATGCGGTACTATTGCTTTCTTTCATTTTTATTTTTCTCTTGCTTGTTATCATTTCTGCCCTTACCCCGTCCCCTTGGGCCGAGTAGCCAACCGCGGCCACTTAATCTGGTTAATCCCTCTGCCTTTCAACTGTTGTTTTCTTTCATTCCTTGTACATTTCTGTTAATGTATATAAGCGTACTAAGGAATGTCTGATAACGTGTAATCACTATCGCTGTAACAGCACTGTCAATTAAGAGAACGAGAAAGCTTTCTTCATTCTTTAGGTTTTGTATTTTTTTTTCTTTTTCCTGTCTTCTTTCTTTACTGCGGCTGTGGTGATAGGCGTAACATGCTAGTGAACAAAAAGAAACTGACAACTGAATTGAGATCAATCTATTAACGGTGCTCTCACATTTGCTTATTCAAAGGGAACGGGGAAAAAGACGCTTAATATAAGAAACAATAACACATGGCTGTATTTGACGAGGTGGCGGCATTCGATGCCTTCATTAATTTCTTGTCCTACCCATACTGCCCATCCGGTTATTCTTGCCACTGCAGCAGCAAATTACAACACTCATTGCTGTTGCTGTAGTTATCTCATTATATTCATTAGTGCGGCAAATGATTTTTCTTCTGTATTATTTATTTATGAGTTCTTCACCTTGGTAGAACGGCACTCCATTGCAAGGCCAGACATTATTACTCCTTCCAACCACGGGAGAAACAATAAGAAACGCATATAAACTTAAGGACGAAACCAATTAAAAGGTTCACAAAGAGTATTTTTCAAGCGGCAGCGTAAGACGAAAGCCGAGCAAGTGCAGATGAGCTATGATTGGAGAAATTCTTTGCGGTACATGAATGCCCCATTCGCTCGAGTCACCTGTCTCTTATATGAGGTACCTGGCACGCAATGGCTGCTTTATCTCAATGTCACTAGGTGAGTGCGGGAGCCCTTCTTCGAAAGATGGATCATACTTCATCAGAAACAGCCGATGCACCAGCGGATGATTCTAGCACCAGGGCTAGATTCCTGTCGGCGACGTTATTCCCCGTGCTAATATGAAAAGCGCATCTACAAAAAAGGAAGAAAGAAAAAAGAACAAATATATAACTAAATTTGGCGGTTTCACAACATTCACCGCCATAGCAAGGTTTAAGATGGCGTTCACGATGATATTACAACTATACGCGGGACTGACATGTTGGCACGACGTCACGCTTAAGGCAAATCCTGCTTGGTAAAGTGAACAAGCACACTGGCGGCTACCAGTTGTCTCACAACGCTGGCATTATGAATAGCTCCGCCAGCGCGTCACTGGCGGCGCGCCTCGATGGTGCACGAGATGAGAACGACACGGAAGCCATTGGGGTTAGTCAGCGCCCAGTAAAATACTATATGACGTTATTTTGACGTTCGCGTTTCCTTTCATTCAGGCCAGTGCACACACACAGCAGCTCAGAAGGAAAGCTAGGTTGCTTAACGTACGTGCGCGCACAACGCTTATTATGCCAGCGGCGAAAGGCAGAACACTGTCCTGGCGACGCCACCGAGCCCATTGGGCGGTGCGCCCACTTGACTTCATGATTTTTGCAGCCAAACTTACTTCGCGTCGCTGGAGACCGTCTAACCCTACGCGAGCTCATGTGGCGCATACGCCATCGATACCGAGACGCCACGATTGCTCCAGCTCCAGCGGAGACGCTTCAGGAGCTTCTTGATAACAATGTGACAGCAATAATGCCAGGAAGTTCCCGACTCTACTACGCTCCCGATACTGTAGGAAAAGTGAGGTTCCTGCGGCTAAAGCAAAGCAAATGCTTATTCAGTACTTCAAAACCATTAAGACAATGACGCCAGCGATATCCAGAAAGCAGTTTTATGCCAACTCCTTCAAGATAATCAGATGGCGGTTATTTCTTAAAGGTGGGCAGGGGGTCGCGGACGACAAGCTTCTTACAACCGGAAAACGTGTGACTAATGTAATTTCCAAGGAAAAATGTTGTGTCAGAGATGCATTAGTTCAGGACTACTCGTATTGTAACAATGAGTTAAGCGCGATGAGCACCATAGCTCTGTCACGTTAATGGGCACATAAAAGAGTAGCGAATTTAAAAAAGAAGTATTCTCATACTTCTACATGCCTCAATTGACTCAATGGAATAAAATTAGGTTGTAACCTCTTCGATATCTGCCCCAGAATTGCTTCTTTGTCAAGGTCCCAAATTTATTTTTGGTGTTTAAGTTGAACGCGTAGAATGCTTTCTGCTGCCGTGAGAAAGGAGAATGAAATTAAGAAGAAGAGTAACAAAAGCTTTCCTGACAACGTTTGGGCGCAAGGAAGACGTCACGTGGTCCAATAGAATCATGAAGGCTAGTTGACCTTACAAAATGCAAGTTAACCTTCATGGCTTTGTGCGCTGATAAAAAGGTTTGAATAACGTATTTTATACTTTATTCAAACCTAAAATAACGTATTTTATACGTTATTCAGGCTATAGGAAGGGCCATTACAGTAGAACAAACATATGCGCCTTAAAATTACGAAACACTGCCTTAATGCGATTTGGTCCCAGCTTGAAGGAGGGGCGAGCACGATTGGAACGCAGTTCACACAATATTTTCAAGTGATTTCATTTCTTCTGTAGAGGATTCTTCAATCTTTAGTTCTTTCTCAAACGATTTAATAACTGCAGCAACCGAGGTGAAAAAAAAAACGGTCTCGCGCAGCACAGCACAAGCTCGCCAGATCGATCATTTGTAATGCGTTTTTCTACTCTGGTGCTCTTGAAAGCCCGCATAGCTGTCTTATGTAAGACCATTTTCATGAAAGGATCTATCGTCGCATGCAATGCATTGTGACGAGAGTTATGAAACGCCGGTCAGTGGATGTCCCCACGTGTAGTTAAGATAAAGCAGTGAGGGCTGAGTGAGAGGGGTCATATATATATATATATATATATATATATATATATATATATATATATATATATGCGCGCGCCTGCTAACGCACGTCCCGTGTACCGCCATCATCTCAGTTTTGCCGGACGTGAGCAGGTCTGCACATGTATCGGCGAAAAGACTGCGCAAAGCAAGAAGGCGAAAGCTAGCTTGCGTGGTCTGATCGGCGCAGCCATAGTTGGGTTTTCGCGGCTAGGCAGCGGTGCCCCACTCCCACTTCTGCTCGCGCATCTACGGCATCTTTCGTTCGAAAGACCCATAAGGCATTATGTTGTAGCGATGAATGTTGACTTCCCATTCTCTTCAGTCATCGCCATTGGCTCAAACGCCCCAGCGCAGCAATTATCATCGAGATCAGTTACTATAGTCACAACGGATGAAGCAAATGGAACGCAAAATGAAATTATTCGTCACCAAATACCACCCTGGAGCTGTAGTACACCTTCTCATAGAGGATTGAAAGCAGCAATGTATTCTACAATGTATTTACTTTTGCATGTTGGTAATCATATTTTGTCTTGTTGTAAGGCTCAAGAACGGCGCAATAGACAATACGAGTCTTGCTTGCACAAGCTCAACGGAATCGCAGTCAATGATGTGGGCTGATTAGAGCTATTAGCTCCGGTAGGAGAGCACCTTCAGCAGTTTTGTCAGGTACATCGCTTTCTCGTACTTCAACCAAGCGACGTGTCTCGAAAAAATGGTGAAATAAAAAAATACTTTTTTTAACTGTGGTATGAAGGTTCATGTCCAACTTCTACAACGGCAATTTGCTGCCTATAGATTGTTTCTTTTTAGGGCGCCGCCATTTTAATATCACAGTGACGTCAGTCGTCCGGTGCTATGCTGTTATGTGGGATCGCGCTGTAGAGCACGAAGCAAACGTACTGTTAACCACGAGTGGCAAGTTATCGCGTTTTTCTCAGTGGTCTCAACAAGTTATGATTATGAAGTTTTGAGCTTCAATACAGACGCAATATCTAACAGCGATGGGTCTGGAGGCGTTACCACACCTCTGCCCGCGATCGAAATAGGAGGCGAGCCAAATTTGAACACTATCAATACGTAACATACCTGCAACGCGTTATTATTGTATGGTAGCTAGCCTCCAACTCTATTAGGCTATCACTCAGGTGACAACTATCAGTGATGTTTGCGTGCGCCATGCGGTGTGCCGCACTAGCATACATACCAATTCATGTAACTGTGAAGCTCTGAGAAATCACGTTTTGCTAAATTTCGTGCGCCTAAAACATTTCGCCGTATGATTTTCTGAGAATTTTTTTACCTAGCACCCAGGCATCCAGCTTTACAAAATAAAGCACCATAAGATTACTGGACCGGAAGGGCCATCAACATGAATCAAATGACCTGATGACAGTGGCCACGAATATCCCACAATCAACCAGACGCGCGAGGGGTTGAAAGAATATACGCACTCTTAGGTCTCGAGGGGTGCCTGTGCACGGACACCTCGCCGACTCGAGAGAGCTGAAAAACGAACAACTACTCTCTGCAACAATAACTTTATATTCTGAAGTAATACAGCGCGCAATACGCATCGTCGACGCTAGCGCGATATTATTAGAAGAAGAAGAAGAAATGATTGCAAATGTGTACACAGCCATGAAGGTAAATCTTTCAAACCTTAATTATAACGTCCCTTTTAAATAATTTTCAACACCGTACTTCATAAAGCTGGGAAGACAAGAACCAAAGTAGGACACCCAAGAGTTTGAGGGCAAGGTATTCGGAGCTTCGAAAACGAGCGTTTGTGTAAATGTCTTATTAGGCTGTCGCTGTAACTTCATTTCATAACTAAATTAACGAGTTTTTGCATGCCTCAGCACATTCTCAGTGGATGTCAGATAATATGTTGAAACAGGACGACCACGCTTTTCTTTTTATATGGTAAATACAGCATCGTCAGTACCAAGTTTAGTGCAAATATCACGACCAAATATACCGTAGGTGTGCATTGTACCACAGCTCAGGTGCTAGAAACAGTCGCCGGGAAAATTTACTAAGTAAGGACAACTAACTACAATAGCTAGAGTTCCAGAGATCCTGCTTACCTGTAGTCGATAAAAAGCAAAATGAACCTGACAGAAATATTGCACATTATGTTTACACCCCTCCAACCTGCAGTAGAAGTCATGTGAAGATTTATACTCATGTGATGCAGTAGTGCCACTATCATCCGTTCCTTTTTGTCTCAAATGTTTGCAAAGTTGCGGACGAAGAAACATCGCAAGGTTCGCCCGAGCTAACACTGCTCACACCGACCAGCGATATTGGTGAGCGAGAGGCGAGCGCCAGCCACGAGGCGAATATAAGCGTCACGGGTAACTAGATACCGGCGTGAACATTGGGGGCGATGCTCCGCGATTTCAAGCACTTTCCCTCCCCCATCCCCCCTTTCCCACCACCACAACCAAAAAGTTCTGTTCCACCCGTAATTGAAAGTAATGACGCGATATCTGCCGCAATATTATGCGCAATAAGTCATGTACAGCTCTGTGCGCATATGGTTCGAGCAAATTTTTCCAGATTCGCAAGAGGAATGAAATCTTTAGTGTCTTTGCCAGGAGTGGTTTTCGTTTGTGTACTTGGCGCTCCCTGGTGGTGAAGAGTAGGCAGCCTACGAGCAAATCTTGCATGCAGGTTCCTTAGATACGACTATTTCTTCCTCCTTTTTTATCCAGCTTTTCGCTTCTTGATACAGTCTTCGTTTATATTTTTTTCGCCACGAGGCTGGTTCATGGATAAGACGCAGAGTCATTTCAACGCATGTTCAAAAAGCCATGCGCAATATCCTCCGCTGCAGCACCGGAAAAATGGCTGAGAACTGCTGTATTTTGTAAAAACGCAATGCCGTCTGCTCGCCGTGCCGAAATCCCGTGGCCTACCAGTTCGTTTTTTATTATTCTTTTTAGGAAACTGCAGCTTATCTTAGAAACGTGTATACTGCGTAGAAGCTTTTGCAAGGCTGGATACACTTGTACACATGTGTGTGGTTACCTGAGTTTTCAGTAAGTGTGCAGTGATATTACCTAGGTAGTATGATATTCCCAGTTCTGTTTTCTGTGTACTATATAAAATGAAAAAAAGCCGAGCTCAGTCCTCTGCAATGTGCGGGACTGGAGTTCTAAGCTACGCAGGG
This sequence comes from Dermacentor variabilis, assembly GCF_050947875.1. NCBI lineage: Eukaryota > Metazoa > Arthropoda > Arachnida > Ixodida > Ixodidae > Dermacentor > Dermacentor variabilis. The sequence continues at coordinate 30,770,223 of NC_134572.1, read as the reverse complement.
CACCGGGACCTTTCCTAACAACTTCATAAATATTACAACTAGCCACTCTTAGACTCCTACGACGGGCACATATGGATCTCCAAACTACCAAAGGAGTCTTCCCATAACAGCTATCGCTGATAAACAATGAAATATGTCAATTGTCTTCAGCGGGAACTTGCAAGGTGCAGGAAGCTTAATGAAAGGAGCCAAATTGTCGTCAACCCGAAAGTAACCTACAGGTGCAAGGAAAAACCATTTGCAATTCTCAGAAATATAGCAAGGATGATTTTTCATTCAACTACGGAACTTTCGTTATGAGAAATCCGAAAGGGTTTTGAACCTTCGGGCTACTCTCAGGGCGATGACAGTCATTCATGCTGTAGAATATTACAAAGTGCCAGAAAATTTGCGTTTTGTCTCTTCTTGATCTCGTAAATTGCATATTAACTAGAAAAAAAAACGTAACTAAAACTAAAACTAAAACTAACTAAAATAAACAAAACTAAAACAAAACTAAAACTAAAACGTAACTAAAACAGTAACTAAAAAAACGAAAAGAAAAAGACACGCGAATTACCACGCTCTTCTTGTTTCGTTTCAACACACCCATGAAGTTCGTCCAGCAGCCGCTATAGAGAAGAGGGTCCTTCTCGAAAACTGAAATAAGGCTCGTTTTCTTTTGGATTGCAATTGATGCACAGGAGCACACGGGACTTGCAAGTGACGGTGGTACGTTGGACAGCTACAGACTACAGAATGACGAACTACTAACGGCCTACCAAAAGCGTACGCTCCTATAGCATGAACAGTGTCAGATATATAATTGTTGTCGCTCTGGCTGCACACATTACTTTTTTTGTAATGAAAATTACAGAAATTGAGACATCTTTTCATGGTGACCGCTACTTCTTTTTTCATAGTAATAATGACTTAAACAGCAATTTGAGATAACAATGAGCGTCACAGATTCAGAAATCCTAGGGCACTACGCCATCATTATGATCACTGCGTACTGGTCACATGGCCGTTGAAACCGCTTCAGATTCCAGCAAGAGTTGCTGACGACAGCCGTTGCTGACGACAGCCGTTCGGACTGCCTCGGAAATCTGAGACAACACTCTGAAAAACAACAGACGGGTGCCCGTTTCTTGGCTTGAGGGAACTTGATAAAAGTAGCTTTGCCCTGTCCATAACAGCGTCGAAATGCATAATTCGCGGGCCTTCGCCACCCCGTCATATACTCATGCGCAGTATGCATGACTATGCATGCTGCGCATGAATATGAATATGACTAGGGATGACCTTCACCAAGTCTTTTTCTTTCCGAATCGGATGGGCCGACGACGCCTCGTGTGACGACTGTGGTAACGAGGAGACTCTTCAACACCTTCTCTGTGACAGTCCTCGCTATACTTTACAGAGACGATCGCTCGCAATCGCGATAGCGCTCTTTGATCGAAGGCCTCTAACAGAGGAACTTATTTTAATAAGCCGCCATCACAAGCCATCGCAGCAGAGGGCGACGAGTGCACTGTTGCAGTTTTTAAAGGCAACAGGATTGGACAAGAGGCTGTAGCCAGAACAGATGTTCATAGTGCTGCAAGTGATACTGTGCTGTGCGGTGGCAGTATGCAGCGACAGTGACCCACTGTGATTGTATGTATATGCTCCTTTCTTTCTTTATCTCTACTTCGTTACCAATTTGCCTGCCTCCCCCTCTCCTCTCTCACCAGCGGAGGGTAGCAAACCGGATCTTCCCTTCTGCTTAACCTCTCTGCCTTTCCCCTTTCTTCTGTCTCTCTCCACCTTCTGTTGGGCCGCCAGGTCTTTTCGCGCGCAGAACTCCTTCAATATTGCGCTGGGTGAATCATTTCTTGATTATGACTAGGGATGCGTAAAGCACGTGGTTGCCTACACCGCCGTGCATATTTTCTGGCGATGCGTGCGAGGCAGAGCGCTGCGCAGCCACAAAGCAACGAGGAGCATGGTAAAACATTCTGCAGCTTGTGATAAAGCCATTCAAGTGATCCTTCCTCTACTTGCCGAATTCGCAGAAGCCAGCGCTCGTATCGAAGCATTACGGCTTTTGCATGTCAGGAAATCACTTTAAAAAATCTTTAAAAGGGTGACACGCTAAACGAATAGCGCTAGGGGAACGTTTTCAAGTATGTGCAAAAAGTGGCAGCGGTATTCGATGCGCCTTCTTTATTTTTTTTAACTATTAATTAGACTTGCCAATCATTTAATTATATCGGTTTAGGGAAAAGCATGCAGCCGAACTCGTACAGACCGCCGGACTATGTCTTTTATTCGTTTTTTTTCAGTGCCTCTCGCGTTGTCCTTTATTACTCAATTATCGCTTGAGGAGGATTTTAGCCCATCGTAGGTCTCATGAAGAGGAGCCAACATAAGCATTGTGATCAGGTGTCCGTTGATAATTTAAACAGCCATTTAACTGTTTTACCTCGATTATAATCACTCAAGGAATAGCATGAAAAACAATTATTTCTGCGGCTTTTGTCACCTATACAATATTTCCATATGACATCTATGTTACTTCAACATTTCAGCTTGGGCGAAATACAATAATAACCTTGTAACGTTATTTGAGCGAACGTTGGAGAAAACCAGATGGCCGAATTTATTCGCAGCGTCCAACTGCGGAGCTATTATAGCCCGTAATTCGATCTAGAACGTGCAAATTCATTATCTTACTTTCCATATTCAAACGATGCTCTCGCACGCATTTAATTAGGCCGCTGAAATTGCGCACAACGATGACATCCTCCTTTTAGTGCTCCAGAAGTGCTATTCTGGGCTGTGCGCAACTTGTTCACATTCTGAAGTTCGCCCGCTTTCAGCTTTGGTTAGTACTCAGGGTTTCTATGTCCACTTCGATAGGCTCAAAAACTCCAAAATGGAGAAATTTCGCAGTGCGACAGAATGCAACAATGCCCAGGTTGAATCCCAAAAACGATGAGTGGGATAATGTCATCTCTTAGCATCCACTTTTCCTTGCTTCTTTTTTCTGCGCTTCATGAAAAAAGAGCACAACTGACGCTCTACCCGGATTTGTTGGGAATAAAGAGAGAGAGAGAGAGAAAATAATGCCGAGAAAGGCAGGGAGGTTAACCAGAGGTAGTTCCGGTTGGCTACCCTGCGCAGGGGGAAGGGTTAAGAGGGATAAAAAGAGAAACAGAGTGGAAGGGGGAGATAGAAAGAAAGGGAGACAAGCACGAACAAAGCGCGTACACTACAGAACGGTAGGGGCGGCATTCTTAGAGTCTGTCGTGAAGCCCCGTAGACCGCAAGAACGTTAATAGCGCGAATAAGGCCTTCAACGCGGATGTTCTTTCGGAGCATTGGCCTAAAGCTTATAGTTCTGAAAGTGGACGATTGTCCAGCTGGTCCAGTACCCTGCACATCACTTGTCTCTCAGCACTGTATCGCGGGCAGACACAGATAATGTGTGCGAGCGTCTCGTCGATGTTACATGTGTCGCACGTGGGGCTGTTGGCCATTCCTATGAGGAAAGCATAGGCGTTTCTAAACGCAACGCCTAGCCACAGACGGTAAAGCATGGTCTGTTCACGTCGTGGTAATCCAGGCGGGAGGTGCATCCGTATGTCCGGAGACAACGAACGCAACCGACACATGGTGAAAACATTTGAGTCCCACAGGGGCAAAGTACACTCACGGGACATCAATCGCAGCCCAGCCGCAGCGTCTCTTCGCGAAAGCGGAATGAAGACTCGTTGACCACTTTCATGTGCCGATCGGGCGGCTTCGTCGGCTTGGTCATTCCCGCTGATGTTACAATGTCCTGGAAGCCACTGAAAGATTATGTTGTGTCCCTTATCATAGCTTTGATGATATATGTGCCGAATTTCTAAGGCCAGTTGTTCATTGGGTCCGTGGCGCATTGGGCTTCGTATGCACTGAAGGGCTGCCTTGGAGTCACTGAAGACTGTCCATTGTTGCGGTGGTTTCTGCTTAATGAAATAAAGTGCAGCACGGAGCGCCGCGAGTTCTGCACCCGTCGATGTGGTCACACATGAAGTTCTTAATTTGATTACCTCAGAGTGTGCCGGTATGATGACTGCAGCAGCAGCGCTGTTGAGTTTTACTGAGCCATCTGTGTATACATGTTGCCGGAATCTGTGCACGTTATGAATGTGCTCCAAAGTTGCTTGCTTCAAAGCTTGCAATGGCGCTCCAGCTTTCTTTCTGACTCCTGGAATTGTCAGTTGCACTTGCGGCCGGTGCAGACACCACAATGGATCTGACAATCGTGAAGCGGGCGTAAATTCTGATGGCAAGAACGACTGATGTCTTACAATAGTTTTAGCAAAAGTTGAAAGTGGCCTTTTTGCTGGCAAGCAGGCAAGATGGTGTGAGGGAATCCGAGTCAGGTGTCGGATGTGCGCCCTCAGGACATCTGTATCAATGTAGACTGTCAAAGGCGCGTCTCTGGCTATGGCCACTGTCACAATCGATGACGTCGTCTTGGGAAGACCGAGACAAGTCCTGAGTGCTTGGGATTGCACGCTCTGGAGTTTGCGAATATTCGTAGTACAAGTATTACCTACTACAGGTAAGCTGTACCGCAGGAAGCCCAAAAACAGTGCTTGATATAGTTGCAACATTGACGGTACTGTTGCGCCCCAGGACTTCCCGCCGAGAAACGCAAGAAGGTCCACAATGGCGGCCAAACGCTTCGTCATGTACGAGATGTGAGGGCTCCAAGACAAGTCTCTATCAATGACGACGCCAAGAAATCGGTGCGTTCGTCTATATCGTATGATTTGGTCATTAATCCGCAAAGCATACGGGGACATCGATTTACGAGTAAAAGCAACGGCTGCACATTTCTCAGCAGAAAGCTCCAGGCCTTGTCTTCTTAGGTATCTTGACACAGCCGTTGAGGCTTTCTGAAGTCGTGCGCGGACTTGTACACGTGTCACGCCTGAAGCGCATATGCAAATGTCGTCTGCATATACGGAGAGCTGTACGGTTTGCGGTAACGGATAAGTGAGACCAACGAGCACCAGGTTGAAAAGGGTAGGGCTGAGTACTCCGCCTTGCGGTACACCACGACTGGTATAGCTAGATGGCGTTGGTCCTTCTTCAGTCAAAATAAAGAAAGACCTTCGATTCAAATAGTTGCATATCCAGCGAAAGGTGCGTCCACCAATCCCTACAGCTTCTAAGGCGTCCAGAATTGCCTGATGATCTACATTGTCGTACGCACCTTTAACATCAAGGAATAGGGCCGCAGTGATTCGTTTCAGATGTTTCTGGTGTTGTACGTATGTTACCAGGTCGATAACGCTATCTATTGACGAGCGGCCACGTCGAAAACCAGCCATTACCTCTGGATAGACGTTGTAGAATTCCAAGTACCATTCTAGCCGTGCAAGTATCATTCTTTCCATTACCTTGCCGACACAGCTGGCCAGTGCTATTGGACGGTAAGAGGATAATTCCAACGGGGATTTGCCAGCCTTGAGGAGTGGAACAAGCCGGCTGGATTTCCACGTTGTAGGGACCAAGCCGTCACGCCATGATGCGTTGTATAGGCCAAGAAGGGCATCTCTGGCCTCTTGACCAAGCTTTACAAGCGCAGAGTATGTGATGCCATCGTGTCCTGGTGACGAAGATCGCCTGCAACCAGCAAGTGCGGCCTCCAGTTCTTCGATGGAAAAAGCAGCGTCCATACGAGGATCCCGGGAGCAAGGGGGCACAATGGGAATAGGTGCGCAAGGTGAATACGTGAGCGCCGGACCCGCGATCCTTGCGCAGTAATCTTCGGCTACCTCGACTTCTCGGCGTCCTTGATGTAGGGCTAGAGACTTAAATGGACGACGCTGTTGAGGAGCTGTTCGAAGACCACGGATTGTTCTCCAGACAACCGACAGAGGTTTACGTGGGTCGAGAGACTCACAAAACGACTTCCAGCGTTGATTGTGGAGTACAGCAAGGCGACGCTGAATTTTCTTTTGAATGCGTCTGGCCTCTCTAAGGTCGTAGAGTGATTTAGTCCGTCGGTACCGTCGCTCCGCTCGCCGGCGGATTGCACGGAGGCTCTGTATTTCCGAATCAAAATCGGTGTATTTCTCTAATGGCCGAAATGAGCGCATAGAATCCTGCATAGCCTTGGCGATCTCCAATTCTAGTGTGGACGAAATGCCTTCGTGGCATGCGTCTTCCATAAGGGATTTAAACACGGGCCAATCTATTGTTTGTTTAAAATTTGATGGAACGGATTTGGTGAGGCCTTTTATCTTCAGGTAGGTAGGAATGTGGTCGCTTCCGTGGGTTTCTATATCTGCGAACCAATGGACGCAGCGATTGAGGCATCGCGAAACAAATGCTAAGTCTAAACAACTACTGTATGTCCGGCTGCGCAGAAACGTGGGACTGCCATCATTTAGACAACAAAGTTCATGGTCGCAAGCAAAGGACACGAGGTTTCTTCCTTTCGAATTTATCTTGTTGCTTCCCCAAAGTGAATGATGCGCGTTGAAGTCCCCAACAACAATCCATGGACCAGGTGTCGCATCTATAATGTCACTCAGTCTCTGCCTATCAAAACGACTTGATGGAGAAAGGTAAGCGCCCACTAAAGTAAACGCAAGGTTTTGTTGTTTCACGGTCAAACACACATACTGATTAATGTCATCTGGCCGCACTGGATGAACAACATAAGTCAATTCGCACCGTATGTAGATGGTCACTTTGCTAATGTCAGTACACGTCGATGACACATGAGGTTCATAGCCTGAGATCCGGACGGGTGTCCGTAGCTTCGGTTCCCAGACGACAACAATGGGGAATCGATTGGTGAAAACGTAATGGCGAAAATCACTGCGGGATTTCAGGCCACGGGCGTTCCATTGCATAATAGATGCTTCCTTGACTTGTCTGAAGAACGGCTGACGCGGTAGAGCCATTGTGCTTGCTACTCGAGGCTCGCAAGAACCGGATCCAGGCCGTCCAGCACTTGTAGTGCACCTCGAGCAGATGGCGTCTGCATGTCCTTTAACAACACGCGAATGACATTCATTAGAGATCTTATTATGGCGATTACTTGCTTGTCTTGACCTCGCACGTGATCTGCGCCCTCATTGGTTCGTCGGTAGTCCACCGTCGACCTTTGTTGGGCTGGAGGACTTAATGTCGGAAGTGCAGGCCAGTCGTTTGCAGTAGAGGTATTCACTGCGTCATCAGACACCGTGTTGTTAGTGTGGGTGAGCGCCTTGGGAGCACCAGCCTCAGGAAGTATGGGCTGTCTCGCGACGGTATCAGCATTTCTTGTAGATGAGGATCGTCTACGGTGACGGCGGACACTACGCAGTCGTACTTTGGCGGCGGCCGCTCTGTGAGTTGAGTTGTCTCTCACCATTTGTTTGAGGACTTGCCGCTCTGTCTTGTGTCTCGGGCAGTCTTTCGACGATGCTTCATGGGGACCGGAGCAATTGGCACATTTGAAGTGAGTCGCACGGCAAGCATCTGCAGTGTGCTGCTCAGAACATCTCGCGCACACGGTCTAATTTTTGCATATGCCGCTGACATGCCCGATCTTCAAACAATTACGACACTGAAGTGGTCTTGGAACGAACGGTCGCACTGGATGATGAAAAAATCCAACTTTCACGTGGGACGGCAAGCTACCTCCCTTGAAAGTTATCCTCACACAGCGTGAATCTCCTAGGCGACGGATTTCAATAATAGGAACATCTGCTGTGCCGGGTTTGACCAAAATAGGCAGATCGTTGTCGGCGATTGACTCATCGACATCATAAATCACACCTGATATAGTATTGCTGTCCTGTGGTATTATGGTGCGAACATTTATCTTGCCCAGCATTTTCACTGTACTCAAGATATCCAATGCTGCTCTGTTCTTGACATCAACCGCGAGAATGTTCTTACGGGTGTTAACTCTCATATCCGTGATCTCATTTGGAACAACAGCCTCTAGTGTTACAGATACGGCTTGCCTGTTTAGCCGATTCAGGTTGTCGGTCGGCGTCACGGGTAAGAAGAGGATGGTATGAGCCGTGTCATCGGCCTTTGCTGCTGCCGTCGTCCTTGTTGAAGACGAGGAGGCAGTGACGATTCTCCTCTTTCTTTTTTTGCCTCACAACTGTCAAGTAGTCGCCGTCATCCGACAGATCTTCTTCTGAAGCAGAATAGTACAGCAGGGTGTCCTCGCTGCCTGTGTCGCTGCCTGTGCCTGTGTGACGAAGAAGTGGCTCTTGTGTGGAACCCCGTTTTCTACTGTTCTCATTTTGCGAGTTTTTTTGCGTGTTTTCGGGAGGCGCCGCTTCCGAGACCTTCGGCGATGGAAGCGGAGTCAGCTAGACGTCCGGAGGAGACCGACGTCACAGCGTCGAGCGCTCCGAGGAAGCGCAATCACCTGATGAGCGACACGGGAATAAAGAATGATAAGAAACTCTAAGGGCGCAACATTCCAATAACTATTTACACGCTGCGCACACAGTCACCGTTTGCGAATTGTACCACCGGTTATAGTAGACGCTTCTTCATGTTGATAGGAAAGTGCCTGCCGAAGGAGGCCCATTGCTAAAGCAGACGCAGCATCGCTGTATCGTCAGCCATCATATGAGATACGTGGAAGCATCTCTCAGTTCGGAGACACCACTGGATTTATTTTTCAAGTTTGCTGTGGAACCCAGAAATACTCTCTTAGACAAGTGCTTGATAGTTCCTAACAAAATTTGCTGAGGCTAAAAGAATTTAAATTTCAGTCCTCATGGGGAAAAAATTGTTATTTAGGGCCTCTCTTGCTGGATATGTGACCCGCCGTAGAGCCAGTGATTATCGCCTTAGCCTGCTGAGCTCGAGGTCGAAGGTTTGATCGCGACGACGGCAGCCGCATTCCGATGGGGGCGGAGTGCAAAAACGCTCGTGTACTGTGCATCGGGTGCCCGTCAGAGCATCCCAGGTGGGCAAAGTAAATCTCGAGCTCCCCACGACGGCATGCCTGATAATCCAATGGCGGTTTTGGCACTTAAAATCTATGTTGAATGTAATGGCTATGTGAAGTTAATACTGTTTTGCAAAGCAATTTATCAACTAATAAAAAGCAATTCACGAACGCAGACGACGTGAGACTTAGTGAGGCACACCCAACCCATGACTCCACTCATGCGTTAGTTATGCCTCACTCAAGGTGATACACTCGGCACCAATGTGCGTCAAATATTGATAACTCAGCCGGCACACACGGTGTTTTTTCTAGAGTATACACATTTTTCATAAAAACCGTATAATCGCAGCGAACGTTGCATTTTCGCAAAGTTCATAAGCGAGTGGGAGATACTTCGCCGTTAATAACCTGAGTTACAAAAAGTATGAACAAAAATGTGTTAATTATCCTTTTATTGAACGCTTGAAGACAGTCATTTACGTGGAAAATTTGGAGTCAGTCGCGTTTTAATGAAGCTCAGTTTTTTAAACGTCTTGAAAATCGCAGCCAATTCGATATACATATAAAGCTAAGCTTTCTTATCCCCATTCTCTGGTTGTGGAGGTATCCTTCACGTAACCTCTATCGACAGCGCAGGTGCACAATTAGGTCAAAATGAGCTGTTAACACAACTCAAAGAAATCATGCCGCAATATATATATATATATATATATATATATATATATATATATATATATATATATATCCTTGCGAGGCTCATATAATGCCTAATTCGGAGCGCTCATCCTGCACCTTTTCCGCTCCCTCAGATCTCATGAATACCTAATCTGCCCCGACCGACTATGACATTTGACTACAGGTTTTAGTTCATCTATATTCAGGCAAACAGTACATCCTGAGGGACGGGTGTGAGACTATGCGCAGACTATCTAAGACTCATGCGCATAGTAGCAAGGTGCTCAAACGCATGAAAGTAGTCAGCATAGGGTCTTTCAGCAGTAACATGAGCAGTTGAGTCTAGCAGTTAACTGGAAAAAGGTGCTTCGAAATACTAGCCAGACAGGAAGAGTCAATTAATGTCATCAGGTGTATAGAAAACATGTTTAAGAATCATCTTTCTCTCAGTTTTTCGTTAATTAGGCGGAATGTTCTGACAATAAGAACAGAAACAATAAGAGCAGAAACTACCCGCAACCATGGCCATATCGTAATCTGTGAATAAAGAAACCTGCGCATTGCTCCTACAAAATGTCTCATTGTGCCGTTCTAAAGCTTCACTTATGTGAACAGGTATCAAGGATGTTCTGCCTAATTTTTCATCCACGCAATATCAAAACTGAGCTCGCCGGGAGCGCTGTAAAGGCTGCCCCGCTATCATATCAGATGTAGTTTGCCCGTGACGAAAAGCACGACGAAGTTTCAAACATATCGCGGCCAGGCGCTGCAGATGCTGACACGGCAAAGTTCGCCTCGCTGGCGTCTGTCAAACCATGCTGTATCAGTATTTGCCGCGACATGCCGTCATTCACACTTCGTCACATTTCTTAACGCGGTGCTTCCGTCTAACGCAGCAGGGAAAGCGCTCAGTTTCGATATTGCTTGCAGTAAGTGTCGAAATTCTAGCATGAATGTCTCGACGTAGGTGTTAAAAAATTTAATTACCGTGTTTTACGTGCCAAAACCACTTTCTGATAATGAGGCACGCCGTAGTGGAGGACTCCGGAAATTTCGACCACCTGGGGTTCTTTAACGTGCATCTAAATCTAAGTACACGGGTGTTTTCGCATTTCGCCCCAATCGAAATGCAGCCGCCGTGGCTGGGATTCGATCCCGCGACCTCGTGCTCAGCAGCCGAACACCATAGCCACTGAGAAACCATGGCGGATGAAGTAGGTGTTATTTTCAAGAGTAAAAAATATGGGAGCGCATTAAAGCGTGACTGCCCCAAAATATGCCAAATAGATAACCACCCCCAAGGTTCTAATTAAGAAGTTCATTACCTAAATTGTGCTAATTAGTCTTCGGAAACTCACACTACTAGAGGTACAGTTTGCCCGCCTAGTTTGGGACCTCGGGTCTGCTTGTACTAGAAGCTGATCTTGTGGGCACAATCTGTGCATGAACTGCACCTTGTGTTGTACGTACTTCCGTCGATGACGATGTCGATGCAGTATCTTTTCAATAGCTTCACTATGAGATGAGCTGTCCCTAACCATTTGTGTCAGGATATGAACTTCTGTTTTGATACGTAGGCAATATATATATGTGGCTTCATGAGACCCATCACAGCTACCGCACCTAATATTGGCTGCGCTGTACACGTCGGCAGTCTGCGACTCCGCGCACCGGGGACACACCGTTGATTTTGCACAGGCGCCCTTGACATGTCCGATCCTAAAACACGTGTGGCGTTGAAACGGCTTGAGGACAAACAGTCTAACGACGTGTCGGAAGTGACCAGCTTTGACATGAGAAGATATGGTGTCGGCCTTGAACAAAATTTAAAGGTTGACACTCGCTCACGCAACAGCTGTGTCCAAGGCGGCATACGTGCGTTATGACTGCTCCTTCACTCGCCGGTTTAATAAGAATAGGCGGTTCCGAGTTCGTAATTGTCAGGTCAGTGTCATAGATGACGCCGGTCGCACTTTGATGTTCTCCGATTCTGTAATCTATCGAAGCTTGTTTAGCGCATTTACACGGGTCATGTCGACAGCCAGGACATTCTTCCGCGTGTTCTGTCGGACCCCCATAATTTTATTTCGCGCTATTCGCTCAAAGAAAATAGAGAGAGCTTGCCTGTTCAGTCCACGAAGGCTGATGGAAGAGTCCGCAGGTATGAAAAAGATGGTGTGCGGCCAGCGCTAAGGCTTTGCCTGCAGGGTTGATGTACTCCTAGACGATGACGTTTTCAGCTTTCTTTTCGCTTTTTGGACTCATCACCGACGAACGTTCAGTGTGAACGTTAAGGCTTTCCTTTCTAAGCTGAATAGCTGCAGATTAAGCGGGCTTTGTTTACCCGTACCTTGCTCACAAGGTATAGTGGCGAGCTTATGCGATTGATTTTAAATAGTAAGCATTTACTATTTGCGCCAATTAGCCGAGTGCGGTGCATAGACCTGCTAAGAGAAAATATACGCCATGAGAAAATGTACCAACTCATTGAGAGAAATGTGTAATAACATATTCAATAACACCGATGGTTTTCGATCAGCTTCTTTTTTTCATATCTTGGGAATTCTCTCACTACACGACACTCGATGTGATATACGATAATCTCTAAAACAAATACTAAAAAAATGTTTTGCGGGTTTAGCTCGCACGAACTAAATGAATAAGCTCTTTTCTTATTCCGGCGTTTTATCTTGGAAGACTTACTAACGTTAATAATTTGTTCAGTGGACCGTTAGCGAAGTTCGTGAAATTGCTTTTGCGTTGCACGGCGCACCCCATATGACGTCTTATACTCAAAAAGCGCATTTTCTTGCTAATTCGCTAGCCTCATTAAACTTGACATTATGGAAAGTAGCGCAGAGTGGGGGGGAAATTAGCTCGGAAGAATGGAATGCTATTAGTATACACTATTAGGACACGAATATGTATGTATGTATGTATGTATGTATGTATGTATGTATGTATGTATGTATGTATGTATGTATGTATGTATGTATGTATGTATGTACACCCGTGAGCATAAGTATACGGACCCCGGGAGCGCGTGCCAAACTTCATCGACGCGCCGTCTACCGACGCGGCGCCTGCTGTCGAGAGGGCCCCTAGAGCAGCGGTGCGCACGCGCGTCCCATCATATCTGCTGGCCTGACATGTAGCTTTGCCTGACGTCGCTGTGGTGCTCGTAGACTAAACGTTCACTGGGCGTCGTTTTCGCTGCTCCGTCGCATCTGGGCCATTCTTTTACGCAGCGGCTGCGGCTGGGCTGGCACGCGCGTCCGCCGCGCTTCGCTTTCATTCTTTCTTTGGGGGAATTATCGCACGCCGCACTGCCTTCTCTGACGCCTTTAGATGGCTCGCACAAAGTGGCCTTCTGCGGCTTTGTGTTATCTCGAACTGTTCCAATGCTTGCTGCCGCAGGTAGAAGCAAGGTTTTGCAATCGGTGTCCGCCGTCGCGTTAAGAAGTAGAACTGACCTGCATGGGCTACTATGCTCCGCAAGCAGCAGGATGCTAAAAGGAGAAATTAGTGGCACCGTACTGCCTTTATTTCTCAAACTCTTCAACAAGGCTTGAACAAGAAATGCACGCGAGGGTGCCACTACAGACAGCAGCGACAACGCTGACACATGCACGAGAATATACAACCAGGTTCAGCTGTGCGGTGCACGCTGCCGTGAAGTTCCAATTACGGTTGCCTCCTTGCGAATCGGGTCAGGGTGACCGGCCCGATTGCTAATAAGCGTCGTTTGCCTTGGTGGAATGACGAGTGCAAAGAGGCACGGAAAAAACAAAATAAAGCTTGGAGCCTGCTTCGTGACTCTCCAACTGCGGAGAACCTCATTAATTTCAAGAAGGCAAAATCACAGGGCAGGAGAACACGTCGACGTGCTAAGCGCGAAAGTTGGGAAAGGTACATATGTAGTATCAATTCGTACAAGGATGAGGGTAAGGTATGGAACAGGGTAAACAGATTAAAGGGCAGGGAAACACAACCGCTTCCTTTAGTAAACGCTCAAGGCGACACCATGAAAGATCAGGCAGATTTCCTGGGCAAGCATTTTGAAAATATTTCTAGTGCATCACACTATGCGCCAACTTTCCTAATGTTCAAGGAACGCATAGAGCGCGAGCGCCTTGAACGAAAATGCGCAGCAGATGAACCTTACAATCGTCCGTTTAGTCTCGCTGAACTGAAGGCTGCTCTCAGTTCCTGCGGCAACTCAGCACCAGGTGGTGACCGCATAATGTATGCGATGATCAAGAATATGCACCCAGAAACATTGAACACACTTCTGTCTCTTTACAACACCATGTGGGTGTCTGGGCATATTCCATCCTCATGGAAAGAAGCGATTGTCATCCCAATTCATAAGCAAGGCAAAGACCCCGCATTAGCCAGTAGTTATAGGCCAATAACACTAACAAGCTGCCTGTGTAAATTATATGAAAAAATGGTAAATCTTCGTCTAATCTATTTCCTCGAAAGCAACTGTCTACTTGATTCCCTTCAATGTGGTTTCAGGGAGGGTAGGTCAACAATAGACCACCTTGTTCGCATTGAGGCAAATATTAGAGAGGCTTATATACACAAACAATTTTTCCTCTCTGTATTTCTGGACTTAGAGAAAGCATATGACACAACATGGCGATTCGGAATCCTCCGAGACCTATCTGCGATGGTCGTACGCGGCAACATGCTAAATATGATAGAAAACTACTTGTCTAACCGCGCCTTCCGTGTCAGAGTGGGCAATGCCCTGTCCAGGCTATTCACTCAAGAGACTGGCGTGCCACAAGGGGGCGTGCTTAGTTGCACCCTCTTCGTTGTGAAAATGAATTCCCTCCACGAAGTCATTCCATCCTCAATGTTTTACTCGATATATGTTGACGATGTGCAACTAGGCTTTAAGTCTTGTAACCTTGCTGTCTGCGAGCGCCAAGTCCAACTCGGACTGAACAAGGTCTCAACATGGGCAAACGAAAATGGCTTCAAGCTAAACCCCCTCAAAAGCTCCTGTGTACTTTTTTCTAGAAAGAGAGGCTTGATACAAGATCCTGATATTATGCTGCATGGAGAACACATACCACTAAACACTGAACATAAATTTTTAGGCATAATACTCGACTCAAAACTAACCTTCATTCCCCATATCAAGTATTTGAAAGCTAAATGCCTTAAAACAATGAACATCCTGAAAATACTCTCATATACAACATGGGGAAGCGACAGGAAATGCCTTATGAACCTCTACAGGAGCCTTGTACGATCGCGCTTAGACTACGGTGCCGTTGTGTACCACTCAGCTACACCCAGTGCTCTCAAGATGCTGGACCCTGTGCATCATCTTGGTATCCGCCTCGCCACCGGCGCCTTTAGGACGAGTCCGATTCAAAGCCTCTGTGTCGAATCGAATGAATGGTCGCTCGATCTGCAGCGGTCATATTCTACATTTAATTATTTTCTGAAAGTACATGCTAACAAAAACCATCCCTGTTATTCCACCATAAACGATATGACCGCTGCAATACTCTTTCATAACAAACCTACAGCCAGAGAGCCATTCTCGATCCGTGTGACAAAGCTGAGCGAGGAGATGGATGTTCATATTCATGAAAATAGACTAATGGCTTCTGCCAAGCCGTTTCCACCGTGGTTGTGGCGAATCATTGACTGTGACACGTCGTTTGTGGAGGTAACGAAGCACGCTCCAGAGGCGCACATTCATATGCATTTTCTGGAATTACAATTTAAATACTCTTGTCCAGAGTATTACACAGACGCGTCTAAATCACATGCTGGCGTGTCATACGCAGCCGTCGGCCCATCCTTTTCCGAGTCCGATGTTCTGCACCCTCAAACAAGCATCTTCACAGCAGAGGCGTATGCACTGTGGTCGGCTGCGAAACACATCAAACAGTTAAAATTACATAAGGTGGTCATAAACACAGACTCATTAAGCGTTGTGAAAACATTGATGTCATGCTGCAACCACACAAATCCAGTAATTGCAGACCTTTTCTCTCTCCTCTGTACTATTTATGCCTCTGGCAAACATGTAACGATATGCTGGGTGCCTGGACACAGAGGTATTGAAGGTAATGTCCTGGCACACCGAATTGCTACCTCCTTAGACACAAAAGCTTGCAGCATGTCCGCAGCCGTTCCGGTCTCAGACCTAAAGCCATACTTACGGAAACAACTCAGAACCTACTGGCAGCACAAATGGGATTCTGAAACCCTTAATAAACTCCACATAGTTAAGCCACATTTAGGATACTGGCCATCACTGACCAAGTCTAGACGATGTGATGTCCTATTCTGTCGTCTCAGAATAGGGCACACTTACGGTACACATAGCTTTTTGTTGAGTGGCGGTGAACGCCCAATGTGTAGTAGATGTGGGAAGACACTCAGTGTTCAGCATGTCTTCCTAGAATGCCGCGAAACACAAGTCGAGAGGAAAAAACACTTCCCTTTGGCATACAATCAGTGTATACCACTTCACCTGGCACTGTTTCTAGGCAGAGAACCGCTATTTCACATACAATCTACCTTAGCCTTTTTGAACGACGTTGGCACGCTCCACGTTTTCTGTGTAAGAAATTCGTAACACGGCCTCTTGCGAGAGGCCACGGTTGCGATGTAAACCTTTGTTATAGCACATGCCTCCAGGCCCTTGTACTCAAGGGATCAGCTGAGGCTGTTGTGCTATTTGTCAACAACAATGACCTGTCCATTTGTATTCATGTAACGCCATTACACCATTGTTGTACATCCTCTACTTATAGCATACCCTACTTCAGCCATTCTCATATTTTTATTCCTTGCTTATTTTATGCAACTTATAGCTCTCAGTTTTAGGCCTCTCTACAGCCACGTCACATCAGCCATTAGTCCATTCAATGCTCGTCACCACTGTCCTGGCGCTCTTTGGCCACACTTGGCCCTTGCGCCAATAAACACTACATATCATCATCATCATCATCATCATCATCATCAGGGTGACCGGCCTGAATCACTAGTCGGGGTGACCATCGACAGACTGCGGTCTTGAGGGCACTTAGGACGAGCCAACGTGTTGCTGTTATTTTCGTAGATTATAATTTTCACAACTGTATTCATGATTTCACTACGCTGTCAATTTTCCATAGGCGGCGATGATGCCTCGAAGGTGCCGTGGTATCCGCTCGTAACGAGATGCCATGAGGAGATCCCGACCAGTGATTCAAGTCCTTAACCTCGACCGAATTCGCAAGGAGGCAACCGTAATCGGAACTTCACGGCAGCGTGCACCGCACAGCTGCACCTGGTTGTATATTCTCGCGCATGCGTCAGCGTTGCCGCTGCTGTCTGTAGTGGCACCCTCGCGTGCATTTCTTGTTCAAGCCTTGTTGAAGAGTTTGAGAAATAAAGGCAGTACGGTGCCGCTAATTTCTCCTTTTAGCATCCTGCTGCTTGCGGAGCATAGTAGCCCATGCAGGTCAGTTCTACTTCTTAACGCGACGGCGGACACCGATTGCAAAACCTTGCTTCTACCTGCGGCAGCAAGCATTGGAACAGTTCGAGATAACACAAAGCCGCAGAAGGCCACTTTGTGCGAGCCATCTAAAGGCGTCAGAGAAGGCAGTGCGGCGTGCGATAATTCCCCCAAAGAAAGAATGAAAGCGAGGCGCGGCGGACGCGCGTGCCAACCCAGCCGCAGCCGCTGCGTAAAACAATGGCCCAGATGTGATGGAGCAGCGAAAACGACGCCCAGTGGACGTTTAGTCTACGAGCACCACAGCGACGTCAGGCAAAGCTACATGTCAGGCCAGCAGATATGATGGGACGCGCGTGCGCACCGCTGCTCTAGGGGCCCTCTCGACAGCAGGCGCCGCGTCGGTAGACGGCGCGTCGATGAAGTTTGGCACGCGCTCCCGTGGTCCGTATATTTATGCTCACGGGTGCATGCATGCATGCATGCATGTATGTATGTATGCATGTATGCATGTATGCATGTATGCATGTATGCATGCATGTATGCATGTATGCATGCATGTATGCATGTATGCATGTATGCATGTATGTATGTATGTATGTATGTATGTATGTATGTATGTATGTATGTATGTATGTATGTATGTATGTATGTATGTATGTATGTATGTATGCATGCATGCATGCATGCATGCATGCATGCATGCATGCATGCATGTATGTATGTATGTATGTATGTATGTATGTATGTATGTATGTATGTATGTGCCATCTAGGCAGGTCATATCGACATTAATGAGTTACCCGATAACTTATCATGCAGGTGAAAATTCGCCGATGACTGCATTATCCGTCCCGTTAGCAGCCCTGATAACCACCATATTCTCCAAAACGACCTTAACCATATTACGTATTCTTATGATACCTCGCTAATGACTCTAAACTGATCAAAATGTAAGCGATATCTTTCAGCCACAAACGCTCTAACTCAAGCTAATCCTATTAGATCAAAAATGTCCCATTACCTTGGGCTTCATCATTTAAACATTTGGACGTAAATCTTTCAACAAACCTCTCGTGGAATTCTAATATTACCACCATCTCTGTCAGTACTTATCAGTCTCGGGGTCACCTGCGCCGCAATCTTTGTAACTCTCCCACACTTATACGTAAACAAACATTTCGAGCACTCGTTCGCCTACGACTTGAGTTCGCCGCTCAGATCGGGTCTCCTCACCGAAGTTACCTAATTAACATGCCGAAACCAATCCAAAATAGAGCAGCTCGTTTAATTTCCCGGAATAATGAATACCATTCTAGAGTAACGAAAATAAAAGTACATTATTCTCTTCAGCTGCTAAGTAATCATCGGGACATAGCCCTTTTGTCATTATTTCATAAGTAAGCCCCACCACAAAAACAAAACTCTCCCTACGCTTAGGAGCTTCATCGCATATGCCACACAGATTACACAATCATCTTAGCTGCACGCGCATCCACGGTAAAAATAAAGCCTTCAACACTCAAAATTGTCGCGCGCGGCAATTTTGCGTGTAAAGGCAAATAAAATCGAGTCTAGGGCACAAGAGAATGTGCTCACAACTAAGCATGTCAGGTCAACTATTTGTTGAACAACATGTCATGATAATAACCATTATAATGTCAGTTGCGAATAACGAATGTACGGTACTTACTGCAGCTCAACCGTTCTCAATGACAGACGGGCACAGACGAACACTTCTCTAATGCTCAGTTTAGATGCAGCCGCAAACTTCTCCGAGACATCGTGCGACTTTCCGAACACTTAGCGATCGTACGTTTCCACTCACGTGGTCTACATTGTCTGGGAGACGACCGTACATCACAGCCGTGACCAAACTCTGTCGCTATGTTAGCGAGCTCGGCTACAGGAAGCACAACGCGCTAGCTCAACCAAGAACAAGCTGTCGCGACCTTGACCTACAGTCGTTATGTTCCCATCGCTTAAGGCGGTCTCTGGTTTCGCGGAGTGCTGCGTTAAGTGGATCGTTTTAACTATACCGTGCGAATAGAACAAGGATTGAGCTACCAACAGATAGAAAAAGGAACAGTCCCGGAAAAAGGTGCCATTTGGAGTGTTTTGTTTTCTCTATATCAGCCCAGAAATGGTGCTTTAGGAGAAGAAAAAGAAAGGCATGGTAAACCAATTGCGCGTTCAGTGTGCTCCCCAGTACTGGTATACTAGAATTAAGACGCGAAGAGAGAAATGAGAAAGAGGGAAAGAGAGAGTGATGGCGACAATAGCAGTGCGAGGCGCTAGAACCGGTCACTGATGCCAGTCGACTTCAGAAATTGTTGCAATACCCGCAATGAATTCGTCTAAGTTACAAAACACAATAAAAAAAAGGACACCTTAAATTATAATTCCAGGGTCCAGCACTCACTGAGCTATTTCGGGAAGCTCGAGAAACCTCAGCACATATTCACAAAGATGTTCTTACGCTATAGCTGTTCGTAAGAACAAGCGTCAGCCAATCGAGATGTTGGACATATCATTTAGTGAACGCGGCTGGTCAACAGCAGTTACTAAAGACAAGTTTTGCGAATTCGGCTCCTGATTTCGAGGACTCAACAACCGCGGCCAGACAGCGATACTCGTGCCCAGAGAGAATCACTTTCAGACTTGAATCAGCGCCGTCGACCTCTCTGGACGAGAGCTCCCAGATAACGTCATCCATCAGGCGAAAAGTAGCGGCGCCTCATATACAAAGAGTACAAGTCCTTATGCTGGGCGACTATGCCTCCCTACTAAATATCAGCTGCCGAATTCACACAGTTCTTCTTTCGTAAGTGCTCTTGGCCACTGGCTGGCCGCCTTCGTTAATGATATGTCCAGCGGCAGTATTGGCTGAATTTTTTTCTGTTACAACCAATTTAATCGTAAGAATGATTTGTATTCGGTCCAAAATGCCCTATTACTGGAAGGCCCACTAAAGTTAATATCCGAAACTATATCATTTTGATAAGCTTAGGAACATCTAGATAAAACATTCTGCAACGCTTTATTGTATCCAAAAATAAGGTTTTAGCTTTATAAACGTTCAAATCTTACGACATTTTTAGGGTAAAGTATGCCAACAAGACCAAATTCATGTAGCCCCTTACCAAGATAAATTATTTGTCCGAAACTGAAGTTTATTGATGTTTATTTTGGTTTCTCTCCAGCGTTTGCTGCATCTTTCTTTAATTCGAGGGTATAATTTAATTCCTGGCGCGCCAGACCAGGCGACCTGCTTCATATGCTAATTGGATGCGGAATATTCAGCAGTCCCTCTTGATAGCTGTTATTCAGTGGAACATCGCACTAACATTGTTTGGCGAGGTTATTATAGGCCTGGCGTCAAGAGATAGGAAAAACTGCGAAATCCACGGTAGTGGAAAACAGAGCCGTCTCGATGTTTTCAGCTTTTGTTGGTGACGTGAGGTTTCACAGCCAGACGGAGACACCCAAGGAAGCCAGCTTACGCATTCCGTAAAATGCCCTTTACAACGACCTCCACTGAGTCGGGGCTTTCTCAACGAAGTTAGACTTTACGATTGTCCTTCGCGGTTTCTTGTAGACATTCATGTGCGCAGGTCTTCACCAAGTGTTCAGTAATGTATTTTTTCTCTTCCACTTCCCAACTGGGTCTCTCCACCTCTATAATTGGTTTGCTTGTTCCCTTGATCTCAAATTGTTCAAGCAGGGCTCCTGACGTTCACGATGAAAAGAGATTAGGAGGTGTAGTGAATTTTTTTCAAACATAAAGAGCTTATTCTGTTGCAGTCAGATAAGGCAGGTGGTTTTGGTGTGTTGCCAAAAGGCAGGTTTAACGAAAAAGCGCAGGCAGCGGTGAATAGGAATTTCGTTCCTATTAGTGAGAGTGCTGTTAGAGCCAAGACAAAATTCATCGAGTTCTGCAAAAGTTTGGACTTGACCACCCTTGCTAAAGCAACCAAGAACAGCAAAGAAAGCTGTTTGATGGTTTTCTTTACCGCGAAAACGCACAAGCCCAATATTCCTTTCAGAACTATTGTTAGCAAGCGCGGGGAATGGCAGCACTGCGTGAGTCTTCTTCGTTTGAAAAAGCTTAAGCAGCTGCATGTGGACGATAGTTTCCGTGTGAAAAGTTCTTCGGAGGTTGCGCAATTCATTGCGTGTAATGACAGCATTAAGTTTGGTTTTTCTGTTAACGAAGGAGATCTATTCTACTCAATTCCTCAGGCTAAGCTTCTTGTTTCCTTAAGGGAATGTATTAAGTCAATAATGTGGTCCACTTCCAGAACTCAGTGGGGCTGTCAGTGGACCGCTTTTTAGCATTACTCGAGCTTTATTTAGCTGTGACTTTTATTCTTTTCAACGAGCGGCCATATCTGCAACGCCGGGGAGGGTGTGCAGGTTCATGCGTCAGTTCTATCTTTCCCCCACCCCCTGTGTAGGGTAGCAAACCGGATGCTGTTCTGGTTGACCTCCCTGCCTTTCCTACCCTTGCTTTCTCTCTCTCTCTTTCTCTATCTTGTGCGACATTTTTTTTAGTCTTTTGTTGATAGGTTCTTGGAGCTTGTTCTTAATGGGGGGCAGGCTCTCAATGGGTTTAGGTATGTTGATTTTTTAGTGATTTTAACAAATAAGGGTAACTTTGCATCCCCTGCTTTCATTTTAGAAGCTTTTAACAACCAAGGCCAAGGGTTCGTTTCTACGCGTGAACTTCCCGACTCCACAGGCCTACAGTTCCTAGATTTAAAGTAAGTTGGTGACGTCTGCTGGGCCTATCAAGCGGGAGCCTTGAAGTGATTACTGCTGTAAGATTCCTCACATTCTAAGGTGGTGAAGCGAGGAATAGGTAGTCTTTGCTTGGAATCAGCTCTGCGAAAATCGTGCGTACACCAAATGCGGTCTAGTTTCTCAAACCAAGTCGGACGCCTTTTGCCAGCTGGTTTCCCTTTGACTGTCGTCAACGCTACAGCAGAGTTTACTCTGCAAAAAGTAAAGCTTGGAGCAGGAAGGGCAAAAGCAGAGGTCCAACGACTGAAGGTAAGACCGGAGGTTATACCCACGTGCTCAAGGTGCCACACAACCTTAAGGTTGCTAACCATCATGGTATTCCTCTGGCTTTTTCTGCACCCAACAAGCTTTCCCAGCTGTGCTCTCGAACTTGCTGTGAGAGCAGGCGGGGCTGCCGTACGAGGCATAAGAAGCCCTTCGTTAACTGCTCCCGAGGGGTTGTATGTGCAATTCCCTCATAACCTTGTGGACAGCTGTGCATTGGACAAACCGAGCTTTGCGTGAATGACCGTTTAAGGGAACATGCTCAAAAAAATAAAGAAAAATGATGATAAGGGAGCACATGTGGTGGCTGATGTTACCACGTGTGGATGTGACGCTCGATTTTCTGAGACTATCGTTTTGGGTAGGAGCGGCAACTCCTCTTCTAGGCTTGCACTTGAGGCTTTCTTTATCAAGAACTATAGAGATAGGTGTATAAGTGAGCCTTCCATCTCATTACTTGATGCCGAATTTGACTTCTTGCGTAACCGTTTTTGATGTGCATGTGCCTGTTCTTTTTGCTTGGTAGGCGCATGCACGGCAAGAAGATATATATCTACGATTCTATCTTTCCATTAAACAGTTGTGAGTGCAGCGCTTGACTTTGTCCACCTTTCTTGTCTCTGATTTTTATCGCGCTAAGTTACTACTTCAATTCGAAGTGTTCCACGGCAAGAAAGCAATATCGTTGAAAAGAATAGCCTAAGCCTATTGTCTGGCGCAAGAACTAACATACAGGGCTAAAAGACTGAAAAATTTATATTCAAAAAGTATACCCTAAAATATAGTTAGGGAACATAACATAGGCGACATAATGGAGACTGACGCAAAGGCCGATTGGATTGAGGCAGTGTGTCATACACGTTCCTTGAATGAACCTTACGTTGACATTTGCTTCTCATTTGTACTTAGAATTGAAGCTTTCTGCATGCTGTAGCAATGCTGTAGCTCTTATTTTCGGTGTTACTACGAGTCTATCCTAATCTGGCTTGTCATCATGCACACGTGTCTACGACAAAATGGTCGGTATGCTTGCTTTAAGGTTTATTCAGTCGTTCATACCGCAACCATTAATTCGCTTATTGGAGTTTTACAGCCTAATCCATCCATGCATGTTTTAGTGAACTACTCAAGCAGTCAGTTTTCATGTTCATTTTGTAAATGTTTCTTCCCAATCTCAATTTGCTGAATGAGTACTCCTCAGAATGATTCAGTTCAACCTCCGCTTCACATGCTACTTTCTCGTTGCTTCACTTCTTCACTTCGCCGTCACTTGCGTTCTTCTGGTTTTGCTTTGCACGTCAAAAATTCGGAAACCAGTTTTGCGAAAACAGCGCGAGAAGTTTATTCTGCGTACAGTGTTCGTTACGTTTATCTGCGAGCGCTGACAAGCGAGACATCTGAGAATTAAGGCCGCAGGCCTAGCAGAGGATGAAGTATGAACAAGGCGGCTGCGTAAACAAGATGACAAGTGCGTGTTGCGTGTTTAAAAGCGGTGAGCGCAGAACTTGTTGACAACAGGCACCGCACAGTCCCGACTCTGAAGCTGACGTGGCGACTAATCCAACACGGATATCTCATTACACTTTTTGCGTATCAAAGCAACGCAATCGAGGTCTGAGCAGCCCACCATAAAGTTACGTAGCGGATATCTAAGCAGGAATGGTCATCTATTTAGAATTCATATCCCATGGCTCTGTATATACCGTTCCCTGAAACGTGGAACATTTAGGAGTGTTTCTTCTGTATTTGCAAAACCCAGACTTTTTATGATATTTTGAAGGTCAAAAGTACCTATACCTTAAAAATTTGTTGTCTCTGTGTACTCGGTGGTTTTAATGCGGTTGGATGTGCAAGGGGGAAGACGACACTTCAAAAAGTCCAAGCAATTAAATGGGCGCTTACTTAACAAACACTAGGGCATTTCGTTGTGTTTTGAAGTTTTAATCAAAGCCAGAAACAAACAAATGAAAACAGCCAATGCCCGTATGTGCTACTGGGCTTCTAAACGCTTGAGCCCACATTGTGTTCACAATTACTGCAGTGGAAAGGAAATTCTTGTACAAGGTCTTCGTTCCATTACCTACGACATTTGCCAGTTCCAGTACAGCGTCCAGATACAGCCAGTTACAACATTTTCTTACACGTGAAGAGGTATGATGCTCCAAGTCGCAGACATCTTCGCACGTCAGCAAGCAGTTGAGTAGCTTTCTTCCCACAAAATGAAGCGAATATTCCTCACCGCTTGTCTGCTTTCTCTCCAACGAAGCTTCACAAGACGGCCCTTGCTTGTACAGCTTTGTGCTGCCTTGCAAGGCTGGTCAAAATAGATTTATCACATTCTGCGCGTCTGTCGAGTATATGTTCAAGCACGCAAATATACTTTGCATCGCTTACAAAGCCATCACTTTGCGTTCAGGAACTCAGACAACCTGCTTTTCTCATACGAACGTAAAGGCATACGCCAATAAGTACTTCGCTAACTAATTACTAACTACAACTTCTTTTTTAATTTTCTTTTGGGCACAAAAGGAAGAGGAACCGTAACCAAGTTATACCTGAACACAGGTGCTCGTACAACACGAAGGCTATAGTCTAGTCTGCCTAACTACCATTGAATAAACCCAAGCTTATTCTAGCTTTCCCCTGTACACTTTTTCATGCAGCAGTAACTGGCTTATTCCGTCTTTACTTCCACTTTCTGGGTTTATCCTACCTTCTAACTGAACAAGTTTGCGGCTAATTGTACTGCACTGTCGAGATAAATGAAGTGAAATATAAGGCGAGCATCAACTTTTGCATTAGATGGTGCCGATGCTCTCTTCTTTCTGAGATCGAGTATTGTTTCATTTGCACTGTTCAGTTACCACTCCGCACGGTAAGTGCACGACACTGCGGTCACGCGGATAGCCGAATACAGGGAGTGTAAGAAGTTGAAGTCGTTTCGCCGACATGTTTCTTATCTACGCGCTTCGTGTTCTTCGCAGCGAATGCACCAATCATACAAGTCACCTATGTAGACAAGTTTACTGAGCCATCGCTGAGTCGTACACCACGTTTGTTAAGTAAGTGGGGACTGATGTTCGCTGTCGAGTCGATTGTTTCGTCATCACACTACGCTCCTCACGGCACATACTCCAACCAATGCGGGCAGGCGCACACTTCAGCTGTCGGGCTCCCTGCTGCTATAGTCATTGCTATTTTTATCGGGCTGGATCTGCCTCACTAAACGGGCGTCTTTTCTTCATACTATCCCATTCGCTTTGCGTAGCTCATGCCCGCGTAGCCTCCGCAAAGCAAATGACAAAACCGCAATCAAATTCAACGTAAAGTAATTGTGGCTTCATAAGTATACCAAGAGTGACTCAAAGGACGGCCCTTAACTGAAAATTGCCAACAGTAAAGGATAAGGGCAATCCTGTGGTGCCTGCACTTTGTGTGCATTGCTCGCCACGAATGCACAGTTACATTGGTTCTAATGAATATAGCCGCATAGCAAGAACACTTTATAGCACGGAATTTCACGAGCAAATGCACGAGTAAATTAATCTAAATATGCCACCAGCACGCACATATACAGCTTTCGCACTGTCTGTCAGCTTTGCTTTGTGTAATTTCTCTTGATATCGGTACACTGAGAGAAATTACTGCAGAGAAAGTTGACAGAACGTGCGGGAGCTGTATGTGTGCGTGCTGGTGGCATACCTATATGTTCATCTACGAAAAGGACGTACCGCCCTAATTTTATGTTCTTGCGCAGCTGACGTTATATAGAGCAAGCATTATTTATCCGGTATATTTTTCCTTCTTGCAGGTGATCACAAGCCCTCTCAACCGCAACCTTTGGGCCACATCAGTAAATGTTAAATAATGCGGCTTCAGGCATCCAATGAGCCAGCATAAAAAAGTGTCTGAATTCACTTTCAAAGTAAACAGGAAAAAAAAAGAAACACGGCGTACAAGACCTCGCGCATTCTGCAGAGGAGAAGGGCTGCCTAATTTAGATGCCAAGCGCAATGTCAGGTTCTTAACTTGGAGCCCTTCTGTATGCTCGAGAACACAACCCTTGCCTCAAGAAACAATACCGACATTAAGGGAAGAGGTTCTTCATCTTTGTCAAATCATGTCATTTCAAGTGTTAGTACCCGGTTTCCCTACTTGAAAGCAAGGCGTTCCGTAATTAAAGCAAGTAGCGCCTAAGTATACGCCATACTCACTAGAGCGCTAGTGGTAGTTCTAATGCTGAATTCCTCGCAACGGTATGGACGAATAGTTGACGCGGATTCAGTGGGCGCACACACTTATCAGGCACATCTTATAAAACTCATTTCTCCAGCCGTCGACGCCGGAGTGACAGGCTTCTCGCCTGTTTTCCCGAAGCTGCCAGCACACTTTCACATTCTCACTCTCCGAGTATAACCTACGATATTTTGGGACCACTCCTCTGCTCCCCAGTTTTGTTCCCGCAGCCATTACTCAGCATCTCAAGCAGGCATTTGTCTTCTTGCACGAAAGGGCATCAGCCCTATCGCGCGTCTCTTCACGATCAAAGAGCTCAGTTGCATCGCAAAAAGCTCCTGTGCTCGCTGCCTCCTTGGACAGTGTGGTAAAAACGTTACTGACGAGGCGACAAACGATGGAGTGCTTTAGAAGGCCGCTGCTGTATAAAGTGAACGGGCAGGCGAAGAACTGGGGCTGTTGGCAGCATGCAATATTTGCGATGCGCCTGTCTGTGGGCACGCCACCCATAGGAAAGACTTTCCGGTTATGCTCTCTCTTTCTCTTTCTAACCCATGCCTCCCCCACTTTGACAATTGACACTTTTCATGTAATTATATGATTTGAGAAGTTGATTAATTAATAAGACTACTTATTGATTCAGGCGGAATGAAAAAAATATTGAGCATCTCCAAGCGACGGCAAACAACATTATCTTGGTTCTCTCCAGCTACGTGGCATTCGGATATTTTTAAACTCTGGTTAAAGTTAGCTGGGACACCCTGTATGTGGAGGTGAGGATCACGTGAAGAATAAACGCCCCGTTTTTATACCATAAAATCAGCGTAGGAAACAGCGGTAATGTTGTGAACTCCTTGACTCATCTTGACAAAAAGAGTTAAGTGCAAGGAAATACGAAGATGAAAAAAAGACGAAAGAAGACATGATGTACATACAGGCATTCTTTTGCGCACTTATGTCCACGGTGGCTTTTTTTGCCCACATATTGCTTTTCCCTTAACTCCCTTTGTCAAAGATGTAGGAATTTTTCCTATTACTTGACACAGTAAAGACGCGTGGTGGGCAACCTCTGCACAGAACTCTGCTAGACGATCCGCAAAGATTTGGGTGATGCTCGTCCGTGCATTTCGCCGTCATCACGGGTGTGCTCAAGTTTGGAGACCTAACAAGAGATACTTTTTTTTAGCTGTCACAACTGACAATCCTTAAGAATAAATAATTCATTCGGAAGCACTTTTCTCAGGTGCGATTTCCGCATGCCATGAGAGCTTGGCAGGCGCAATCATGCATGCCTTCGCCGACGGGAACACAAAGCTTGCGGTAAACATTTGTTGCAAACTAGGGCTCACAAATGTTTTGTCGCAAGCACGAACAATGAGCGCTTCCTAAATAAAAATCAGCCCTAAGGAAATTAAATGAGCCTTGGGCACCTTGAACGAGAGGTCTAACCTCATTAATGTGATCTTGCAGCCTCCTCATATTCCATAGGGCAACCGTGTAACGCATGCCCTGAACATACGCATAATGTTTTACTAGACGTGCTTGGACAACGGACTAGGGTTGTTTGTGCATTGCACACTACGAAACTATTTCATAGCTTCCCGGGAGACATTAGCTTAAGTTATAAACCTTAATTACCTCTAGATTTTATCCACTGTGTATGTTATTTGAGAATGAGTGTTCCGTCTGGTGTCCTTTCGACCGTCATCACATTTATGTAGAGTAACATGCCTAAGGAAGACGCAAAGCAACGCCACCCAGATTTCATTAAAGCATATCTCTCCATCAGATATCACGGCCTTCAAATAAGTAAAACGAAGCCGCATTGAACATTTCGCCCACACTAGTGAACTTATTGAATATGAATCACATACAAATAGGCACCTGTATGAAATATCTATTCCTAAATGCGACCTGACGCTTCAAGAACTAAGTACACATGTGTGTAGAACTTTCTTTACATTTTGTCCTGGTAACAGCTATCATACTTCGTTTATGCTAAGCTTACCTATGTCAGTAAAGTTAAGCATGTGCTTTACCGTCCTATAGTTGCCCAACGTATTTCTGCCAAACGTTTGCTGTGAGTAAACATTTACGTGTTACTTCCAAATGTTCTCTGATGATCACCTCAGCTGCATGATGATTATCGTTCAAGACAGAGATTCAGTACCACCTTGGCTCAACTTACCAGCATTTTGTTCTAATCGCAACTTATTTCAAGCACAATATAGCGCTACTTCATGTCAGCGCACGTGGCGAAAAAACGATGGCCTCTACAAAGGCAGCGTGACTAACCTTTTTATGTAGCCTGTATAAGTGGTAACAATGAGAGCACACTCTGGCCCCTAAGTAATCTGATGTGTGCTCAATAAGTGAACCTGCCGTTTCTCTATTCTCTAACGTTTTCATCATTAACAGAAGCGTCTTAGAAATGGCATTTGAGTGTTTTTTTTTTCAATGTAATAAGACCGTTATTCAGAACTAGGAACAGGTAGATCAGAAATATTAGAAATGGAAACGAACTTTCCCGAAATAATGAGGCGTTTTCTATGAAGTACAAAGTGGATCGAGTTCCCGCTGTTCATTAGCGAAGACGATCGTCTCCATACATACATCATAGCTTTATATTAACATGGCTAAGATATTTTTATCCCATGACCGAAGGCAGCTTGGTGCGTCAGTGTCTTTCTGAATTCCCCAAACTTCGATTATATATGTGAATAATTCTGAAGCACAAATTACAAATATGCTTTGAATAATATCCTCATGAATGAAAAGCTTTTTTTGCTGCAGCAAACCTTTTTTCATGAGCCTCGCTGTTGACTAATAAGAAATGTCTTGGCTTTCACTAAATTTAGGAAAAGTCACACGCCATCCTAGCCCTGCGAAAGCGGATGTCCAGCGAAGCTGTTGAAAAACCATCACTACAACTGCTAAGAGGGGTATTCAGTGCTTTACTGATGGTTCGGTTGCTTGTTTTGAGCTTGTCCTTTACTGAAACCCATGCTGTTCTGTGTGCTGTATGGGGGATGTCAATAAACGTATGCTCTGTTCGCGTCCCTTTTCTGAGCGCTTGTAGCCCCTGCATTACAGAGGGATGAGTCATTGCATTTTTTGCGCTTGCTTGCAGGAGTATGATCCATTGCTGATGATGTCACATGTTCTCTATTGAAACGTACGCTATTTTGTACGTTGTATGCTTAATTCCAACAATATATGCACTGTTCGCTTCACTTTGCTGAGTGCTTGTAGCTTCTGCCTTACAAGGGGGATACGCCATTGCATTTTTGTCTCCCGCATGGGTTGCAGAAAATAGTGCTAGCCTTTCCTCCTTCCTTACAAGAACCACTTCTCTCTCTCCTTAGGGGGGTATGAGCCATTGCTGGTGATGACAACTGTTGTTCACGGGCGGTCACAAAAAACGCCGTCCACTGAGAGGCTAACAGCTTCGCTGTAAAGAAAAAGTGGAAATTCATCCTGCACGCTGGACTTCTTGTCTTCAGCGAAGAACAACCTCGATGATGGTCCTTATTCTGTGATTTTAAGGCAGCTCTGTCGCCTTTACTATCGTCCTGCGACGCGGGCCCTACGAACGATTAATGTTCCAGCTTAGTGACCTCCTACATACGAAAAAAAGAAAGGCACGCCGCTAAAAAGAGGGATACGAGAGAGTGACACGCACACACGTCGCTCTCTGATGTGCCTGTCTT
Source organism: Dermacentor variabilis (assembly GCF_050947875.1). Taxonomy (NCBI): domain Eukaryota; kingdom Metazoa; phylum Arthropoda; class Arachnida; order Ixodida; family Ixodidae; genus Dermacentor; species Dermacentor variabilis. Next base: position 30,740,120 of record NC_134572.1, on the reverse strand, counting down.
TTTTTTTTGGCGTTGTGTCCTTTTTTTTTCAATGAATCATCAACACGCCCAAGCTTCCACGCTGGCTCATCCATACCTTGGCAAAGAAAGGGCATTACGTGTAATTTCAGTCGTTTCCAAGTTACTGCGTGGTCCTAGCTAACAGCCTAACATGACAGTGATAGGTCAGCTCTCGAAGATAGCGCATGGAAATCGATACATTTGTTCAGGTCAGATTTGCAGTAAGAAAACCCTGTCTGCTCGCACGAGGAATTCCGTTCTACGTGTGCAACAACCAAAGTTTTTAAACGAACTGACTGCACGATCTAGACTTCCTGCTTTGCCTTCACAACTCCCTTGACTTTTCTGATCTGAGTCTACCCTGAATAGTCAGCTGTGACTTGAAGTGGCATTTAGGAAATGCATACTAAATTCCATACTAAAATGGTCGCCAACGTTGGGTGCGATTAGTGTGGCAGCGACGAGACCTTTCAACGGATTCTCTACATGTCCTCAATACAGCGTACATAGCCAATTGACCGACTGCGCTAGCTTTCTTTGATGGCAGGCCACAATCAGAACAAACTATACTAGATGCAGATCTCATAAGTTGTCGCACCAGAAGGTGATGAAGGTATCGCTGCAATTCTTAAAGGCAGTACACCGGCACAAATAGCTTCAGCCCTTATTAGTGTTTGTTGTTAGCCTATGTGGGCTATCATTGTATTTTACCGGTACTAACATACCAGGCAGAAACTTCGAGGTTGACAAACAACTTGAGCACCACACAACGAGCGATAACACTAAAAGTTGTAGGGGTAACTTAAGGAACAGGAATACGGCGATGGTAATTAGAGAGCAAACGCGAGTAGCAGATATCCTATTTAACATTAACAATAAAAAATGGAGTTGATGCGCCTATACTATTAGTGGAGCTCATAAACGCGTGTGTTTTAGAACGACAGAATGGGTACCAAAAGAAGTGAAGTAGCTGTATGATGGGGAGTCAGCTATCGAAAAACAGGGATTATTATTATTATTATTATTATTATTATTATTATTATTATTATTATTATTATTATTATTATTATTATTATTATTATTATTATTATTATTATTATTATTATTATTATTATTATTATTATTATTATTATTATTATAATGAGCCGGTGTTGTGATTTCGAACAGCGCAGAGCGCATGAAAGTGCTCTGTATTTCCTCTATTTTCTTATTCTTCTACAACCCCTATCCCCCAGGGAATGGTAGAAAACTGGGTTTTTTCTGGTAATCCTCTCTGCAATTTTATATTGTGGGGCATAATGCAACACACTTTACTAGATACCTTGGATGTTAGGCTGTGCGCTTGTTCTCTGAAAAGGTAAGCTGATGTTGAGCAAATGCGGATCCCTCTTCTCGATGCAGGGACAATGCTTGCCAATTCAAACTAGCGTTGAGCCCTCGCGTTTTTGATGAACATTTGCAAGCTCAACATTTCTGGTCACCGACTGAGTACTTAACCAGCGAGTTTTACCTCACGCCAGCATTCCCGCCGTTTGACGTGTATGTACAATAAAAGGCGCCATAGTGCTGCGAATGTCTCTTTGTCGTGCGTCTCATGCATTTCAAGAAACGCAAAGGCACGTATATTAAGATATCGTTCCAGGCCAGTCGCTGATTCAACGGTGCATAGACAAAAAAGTTTTGTAGTTCTAAAAAGCGCCTACCCGTTTCTGTATATATTCCGTTAGCGTCTCTTTGCCGAACTGAGCCCCATGTTCCTCTTCGAAACTAGACTCTCTTTTTGTCATCGTATTCAAGTCGTGCACCGAGATCTTTTCAGCCGATCACAGCGAATTAGGCTCAGTGCGTCGTTTAAACGTGAATCCTACCTCAAAGTTTCAATTTCATGCTGGTGTTTCTTTTCTTTTATTTTTTTTCTTCTCTTTGTATTGTATGTCGCCAAGTCAGATTTACAACGTTTGAAGGGTTCCTTTCTTTCTTTCTTTCTTTCTTTCTTTCTTTCTTTCTTTCTTTCTTTCTTTCTTTCTTTCTTTCTTTCCCATGCATGCAATCCCATGCATGCGTTTCTTTCTTTCTTTCTTTCTTTCTTTCTTTCTTTCTTTCTTTCTTTCTTTCTTTCTATATCTACGCGCACAAGCAAATGAGGGGGTTCATTGAATTTCCAGCGTTGGATGGCTACCGGCCATTTCCTCTCTTTTCAAAACTGCTTCCGTCTGAACACAGAGATAAAGCAATTGCTTCACGCCTCTACTGAGTGCTGTAGGCTGATAAAAGCCAATGCCATCGCTGCATTGGTGCAAGAGGCTCAGACGAACGCCGACCGACAATAATGCCAAAAGAATTTACTTCCTTTATAGAAAAAAAAGTAATTGTCTCCGCCCTCCGAAGTTTAAAGGTATTTCGCAGAACAATAAAGAGACAAGATATTGCATATGAAATTTCATGTTTCATGTTTTCATGTTTTCATGTTTCCAAATAGATTTGCGCGACATAGCGATGGTCTTTCGCTGCAATGGAAGCTGTGCACTCGAGCTCATCGATTTAGAAACGTTCTGAATATATGGGGGTGTGGCCACTGCATCTTATACGTAAGGGCAATGACGGATAACAGACGACCTGCTCCGGTTGCACAGCGGCCATGGCGTTCTGCGGCTGAGCACGTGCTCGCAAGTTCGCTTACCGGCTGCGGCGGCCGGCTTGCGGCGGGGTCGAAATGCAAAGAGGTTCGTGTACTTATATACAGGGACACGTTAAAGAACCACAGGTGGCCGAAATTAATCCTGAGCACTCGACTATGGTGTCCCTCATAAACTCTAGCTCAGATTCGGGGTCTTAAATCCCACGTGAAAAAGATCGCTTTCGCCTGTAATACGATGCATCAACGTGATATCTGAGAAAATAAAACGCACAGCGGAGCCTTAGACTACTTCGTGCGGTGTTTCTTGCCGTGGACATTCACAAGTATGAGCACGTTTTCTTCTTCGAGAAGTACAATAAATGAAAAGTAAAATAAGTGTGAGTCGTATTCCCTTTTAAGAGTTGTGCCTTCCGGTTGTTCTTGATGTAGATCTAGTGCCTAGATGTTGGTGGAACGTATCCACTCTGGGGGCGATTGGCCAAGAACCGCGTAATTCTCGTAGTGTTTTTTTTTTCATGGAATGTACCCGCGAGGGGATATTCGCTGGTAATGAAGTGACAGGACTCGGCTTTTCTTTCTTCTTTTGCCTATACGGAATTGGCGACTGGTCTCTACTGAAGTAATCATTCAGCTAATTGCTGTTGCGCTCGTTCAGCTGTTCACAAATTTACAAGCTGTCACATTAGTAGGTTTCGTGCTATGCTTGAAGAAAACAATATGACGTCAGTGTCATCCAGTAAACACGAGAAGGAACAGAGCGCTGGAAGAAGCCTGATGAAGATGGAGCAGATGCATTCGTTTATTGTCATTGCATGTAGAACAAGAAAACGTAATATAGAACCGCTTCAGTAATTGGGAAGACAACGTGCTAGCACATGAAGGAGGCGGGGAGGCCAACTCTATCCTGCAAGCGGATCGTGAGCGCGCGTTAGCCAATCATGGCATCTGCTGGCGCAACCGCGCTCTCCACGTGGTCAGTATTCGCCTCTGCTGTAGCATCGTCTGAGTGGCCAAGAGGACTGCGAACCTTTCGGTCGTAAGTTCAAGTCCTCGCCGAACAATTTATTTTTTTTTTTACTTTTTGTAATCTTCACGCAAAGGTTTTAGGATTCCAGCGACGTTGGCGGTGGAGATCAAGCAACGAGCTGTATCATCCGACCACAGCTATCGCAGTAAATGTTGCACTTCAGGCGTTAACGTTTCTGTTTTCGAGTGGCTGAAATGACAATAGCAGCTTTGCTGTAATCGAAGCCCGACAGCAAACGCTGTCGCGTTTCGATTGCTCAAGCGCTTGCTTCTCTGAATGTGCGCAGAGCTCTCCTATTCGGCATTCTCGATCGTGCAAACCGAGTATAATAAGTATCGTCTCGGCCCCCACTAGCATCCCACTTCAGTCAAGACGTATGTATCGCTTCTTTTACCATGCGAAGTGCGCGGCTGCTTTCATTCCTGAATTTCAAAATGGTCTACTCAAGGATTAGTTTTGCGACATCTGCTTTTTTAAAGCCTCTATAAAGTCATTTCTGTGACCTAGTTAGTACGTGCTCCTACATGCAGCTCGGCCATTACCCCGGCGTCGCCAAAATTGCCTTTTTGTACCCTCTTTTTGTGTCGTCAAGTGCTGACCTTGCTTAAGAGCGAAACAACTTGAACGTCCCTTAACCAGAGTTGACCCGCTGCTTATCCCATGCATGCGTTTGTCCTAGCGCTATTTTAACGCTGGGAGCCGTTTGTTCGTGTTTATAGTAGTGCGTAACGAGTAATGCACCGGCGGGAGGTTTTGGCCATCGTTTTGGTTTCCTTTAAAGTTAAACATTATTTCATTGCGTTCGCAGTGCTTTAGTCATCTCTAATCATTTCAGGAAATCAGGGTATATACATGGGCATTTTACGCATGAACTCGGGAACTGGGCTATCTGAACACGTTGCACCAGTGAAGAAAATAACAAATTTTCCTGTATAATAATCAAACAAATAACCACGCGTGCTGTTGTTAATTCGGCAATCACATTTACCGTTGATGTGATGTATTGGTTACTTCCTTTTGAAAGGATTCTGCATGATTTACCGAAAGTGCTGTGATTTTGGTTACTCCACTGCTTCATCGCAGCAAGTCCTTTTTCTTTTCCTATTACACCTATGGTCATCTCATGTTTTGTTTCATCAACGCATACATTTCGAAGGTTCATGCGCTCAATTTTATCACCAATAAATTCATTCAGCCGTTCAGTCAGTCAACCAATAAATCAAACAATCACTATAGCAAGTACTCAGTGACTCAGTCTTGAATATTTATCCCCTGAAAACACATCAAACCAGAAATCTGTCAATTGCAACCATGACGCACATTGCACGTAGACGGGCTGATTGATCCTTTTTGCAAGAACAAAGAGAGAAAGAGAGAGTAGGGAAATCAAAGAAACAGCGGCATTGGTCAGAGGTGTTGCAGTGCTTCTTCATGTGGCTCTAACCAGAAGTGCCTGCGCAAACTTTGCCATCACCTCTTGGGCAAACACCGCGGACCCTCGTTCAGAGCGCTGGAGACCGAAGGGAAAACGTGACACGAAAAGCTGGGCCTGTTTGGCTTCTGCCGCGCATCTCGCAAACTCACTGATGCTCGCGCGTAGCTTCAAGGTGTCCCAGCAGTCGTCGCTGGCCGGGAAAACGCGCCTCGCCAATTAGGCCAACATAGCGCCCACGGTGCTTAGTTTGCGGCGGCCGCCTTTCCTTGCTAATCAGATTATCGCACGCCACAGTCTCCACAGGCGGGAAACAATCGAACCGCTGAGGCAATAGCGAGCGGACCTGCTTACCGCGATCCTCATTCCTCTCTATGGGCTATGTTTGTCGACATGCACGCACGAGCGCTTTTTACATGTAAATGCTAGAGTCACCCACACGACATGCCACAATGCTTCGGTTAGTTGTAGTTCAGCTGTTCATCTTTTTTATTTATTTATTTTTCTGGTAACAGAAGTACACGAGTATGCCGGTTGCCATTGGTTGCCATTTGTGTGGTTACGAATGAAGTAGCACTCATTCTATGTCATCCCCTGCTAGCCCGCTCGTGTAGGCGCTGTCACTGGCTCCAATAAAAGTCAAGCTAAAAGCGGTAGGTGCTATCTGTAATTATGCCTCACGTGTTTGCGAATGTAGATTCAGGCAATGGTCATTAAGATTGCTCATATCTTGTGCCTTCACTATTGCATGACGCTGTGTTTCTGGCGATGGCCACAAAGCAGGAAAAAAAAAGCGATGCGTCATTTTACGTCTCGGCACTTTCTGTGAAAACTTATTCAGCGTGGTCATAGCAACTGCGAGGCTCCAATTACAGTGCATGACTAATTCGACTTGCCGGAGGATTACCGCTTCCAGCGAACTTATTTTGGAAAAGCAAACTATATGTGCATTCATGCGTGAATGCCTGTGTGTGTGCGTTAATGAATGAGTACATATGTTACACACACAAGACGTTTCTCCCTAGACAATGTAGATGTGTATGTTGAATGAATTTCAGGAGACCGAATGCAGCTGACAGCCAGGCGAGTTTATTTTCTGAACTAGGATATACAGCTGCGTGGTATTCTAATCATATTGGTTGTACCGTCGTGTGAGAACTCTTGCTAGGGGCCTGCCGTACGTTTGGATTTCCCGAACTGCGCACCCTTTTTCAGCCGTCCTGGAGTTGCGTGCCTGGCGAAAGTGCGGTGCTAAGCGTGACACACGGACGTGCTTTTCGTCTGTCATCTTGAGAGCCTTCGTTCCTCCATTTAATATATACCGCAGGTCAACACCGAAGGGGGAGAATATGTCGCGTAAATCTGTGCAAGCCTTTCCGAGAACAGAGGTACACAAAGCACACAAATAGCATTTTTCTTTCGCGTCACTTGAGGAGCACGCGTAAATCTGTGCAAGCCTTTGCGAGAACAGAGGTACGCAAAGTACTAAAATAGGAAGTATTTTTTTTGCGCGTCACTAGAGGATCACATTCATGATGGCATCTTGTCATATCGCTGCAGTCACGGCTGTGCCAAGCGAACTGGATGCCGAGGTCCGCCTCTTGTGTAGGCACGGATTCAGAACAGCGCTCCAGGACTAATTCCATACATTATATGACCTCGTTTCTCATACAAACTGTACATCCTACAATCTGCATTATAAAGAATGTCGAGGGCGATATACTTATAGAGAAAGCATCTTACAGCTTTCAGCTGGCCTGGCCGTTTACTAGCATCACAACTCAATGTGACATCAAAGCTCACGTAGAGTACGGCATGGCAGTTAGCGCTAAAGTCCACCACACCAATGCCACGAAACGTGAGTCTAGCCTTTGCCTCCGAAACAGAATTCAGTGACCGCGAGAATATGTGGGTTATTTCTGCTCAAATAGCAGTTTTATTCTAAAGCTTGCCACTGTTCTTTATTAACCGCGACAAAGTACCATTGTTAACCACTGTGGAACTGTTGAAGAGAGGCATTTTTCGGGGAACACTGAGCCAAAATTTTGCCTTATTTCAAAAAGAGAAGGCAGAGCGTTTGTAAAAAGCCTTTCAAGAATCCAACAGACAAATAATCTAACCTGACTCTAATAGATGCATAAAAACGTATGCGAAAGATCTGTGTGCACACCATATGAGATATACCAAAAACCTTACTTCAAACTATCTACTTTGCAATAAAGACTTGGCATAAAAACTAACAGGAAGATTACTTCTTCGACCATTTCAGTTACACATGGCAGCCACATAAATTTAATGAGCATATTGTGGGTTTGTGGCTCCGTACTTCAACAAGGCTTTAGGATGAGCCTATCCTGTAGGATAAATTGTGGCTTCTCCGCTATAGGCGCCTTCATGCGGAGAAGACCTCTTCCGTTATTGCTTTCATTTTGCACACATGGTGACCGCTATAGGTACAGTGTGTATGTCAGCATTTATGCGGCTTCAAGATTATTGTAGCATGTACATTTAAAAATTCCGGCAGAACCAATCTCACGTTGAGCGTCGATGCTTATACGATTAGCATTCAAGCAACGCAGTCACACCCCGTACAATTGCCGCCGCTGAAGCGCGTTATGTATGAGCCATGTACTGCATCTGCGCTCCTCTTTCGAGATTCTCTTTGGACAAGCTGCGCTATGTAGCGATGGGCGCCAGAAGTGTCCTTTCTTTTGCGTAGGCTCCCATGTTGCACTGATGGCACGCGGCTGCGTGCTACAGCTGAGAATGAATCCTTCGCGGCCCGCCCACATTCCTGACGCAGCGCTGAAGCGTGGGGCTACTGTGCCACGGGTTCTAATTGGCTCAGCACCTGAAAAAGAATTTAAGAAAATTTCTTCAAGAGCAAATGGTCGTAAAGAGGCTGGGTCAAAAGGTGGATAAGTAAACGCAAACTAATACTAATAGCGTTAAAAGTGCAGACCTATTGATTTCTGAACCAAACCATGCTTCTGCAGAAGCTTAGAATGGGATGCGCTACCAAAACAATAAAAGTAATCAGAAGGAGATGTGAAAATAGGATAAGATTGATGATGACCCTAGTCTGCACGACCAGTGTGGCAACAGCCTTCTTTGCTCATTTCGAAAGCCCGCCGCCTGACTCTTCCTTTAGCTGTTCTGCCATTGAGCCCATTGCTCTCGGTGGAGCGTTTTCTCACGATGGACCCATGTCTAGGTTACCGTTAAGCACCACCTAAACCAAGGGTCACCGTCTCCTTTAGAAATTAGAACTGAAAACGGAAACGGAATAATGTTCTAGCCCCCTCGTGTTGAGGATCGATGGTGAAGGCTGAATTTAGGACTCAAAAATATCTATAGACCCGTTCTGACGCGTTCTTGCGATTGTGAACGTCAATGAGGGTTTCAGTAGGATCGGAAGTTAGGCGAGTTGGTATGGTAACATAACTTTGTTACAGCACTAAATTACTAAGACGTAGATGAGTTACACAGGACGAGCACTTGTCCCGCGTATCTTGCGTATCAGCTCTCGTCCCGTGTGTTTCGACAACGTCTACATCCTTTTGCGCGGCAACAACAATAGTGTTTCAATCATATCAAGTCGCCAGCTACCGCTACAAAATGAGAGCAGAAAGGGTGGGAATTGTTCGCCTGATTCATGTCTGTGCCTCTAAGTGTAAAGCGACAGCACTGAGACTCGGAATAAGTGGTACGTATCTATAACAGGGGATATGGCGCGGCATGAATATGGACATAAACACACATGCAACGCATACGGCGTATGGTTTGCCATACACTGGAGGAGGGGAACAATGGAATATAAGAGAGAGAGAGAGAGAGAGAGAGAGAGGACACAATGAATCCGTACAGCTCTGCAGACGGAAAATCAACAAATAAACCAGGTCTACATCCCCTCGGTCCACAAGCTATATCAGAGCTTATGTAGCACGATAGCATTGGCAGGATCAACTACACACGTTTTTCATTGAACTTTTCCCCAAATGAAACTCCGTTACAAACATCAAAGCCATTCATAGGGGCGCACAACAGGCACATGTTTCAACTTTGCTTACGTTGTCTCCGAGATATGCCCAGCTTACTTGGCGAGACAGTCAACACGCGAGACGGAAACAGAGATTGGCAAACAAATAAAAAAAATATTCGCTTTAATGTTGTGCCCAAAGGCGTGCGTGTCCAGGTTTCCAAAAAAAAGCTTTTTTCGACGCTGGCTTCACTGCAATAGAAACATTTTGCGAAGAGGACAACTTGTAACTTCCACTATTCACCACTTACGTCGAAATTATTAAAGCTACATTATTCATGTATGCATGTGTCGTGCCTTTCACTTGACTTCAATATAGCATGATGCGTACGTCAGCAATTGTTCAAAAATGCGCATGTACGCGAGCAGCCTTCCAAATAGCTGGCTTCAGTGCTGCTTTCACCACGATAACAGTTATTTGCAGAGAAGACCATTTCTTGCTTTCACATTTTTCCTTCGGTATATGTAAGGTTCAGCGTTTTCGGTTTAAACCGAAAGAAACAGAAGGTACGTAGAATTTTTTCGCAAATTTGGCTTTAACCGAAAAGGGTCAATGAAAGCGAATTTCTGAAAAAGCTAATACAGCGATCGGTTTGCAGATGGGGGCGAACATTCCCTCTGACGCAAGGACCACGGTCGTTGCCAAGGTCTCCTGCTATTTAACAAACATTTTCTCTTCCTTGCACCCATTTTGCCCTGTCGCTGCAACGAAATCAAGAAGTTGCGAGAGAGTACATGCAGAGGGATTGAAGAACATCTGGCCCGGGTCGCTGCACTCTTTCCGCTTCAGTGGTTGGCCTGGGCAAATTCGCTGACGTGTACGTATCTATTTCGCCATGTTTTTCTGTAATATTTGTTTAGCTTTGCCATGCAAATAAAGTACGATGCTATTAGCTATCAAGTATCAAATGCCCCTCATTCATGCGTAGGCACATCGCCGTATGACATTGTGCCCTGACTGTAGACTGTTTGCTCTAAAGCCTTGTTGTTGTGCGTATTGTCAGGATTGGGGGCTCAATCCCACCGTTCGTAACTCGTTGTCAAGATTGGAGTGGGGCATGAATTAGAAGATGGCTGGCCCATGCCGTCGTCCAACTTATCCACGCTGAGGACGTCGTTGAAGGGAAGGACTGCTTCTCATCGAGAGCGAGGAACATGGGTTTATTTACAGTATCTACATATGGACGTTGCAGTTCATCAGTCTAGCATGACTGCGAGAGAAAGTACACTGAGCAGCCGCACAATAGCGGTTTATAAACACTCGGTCCCTCCTCGATCTCAAGGTGAGGGAAACGTTCGTCCAGTCATCGTAAACAAGCCGCCTCTCTGCGGGACGGCTTACACACACACCTTCCGCACAGGTTCACAGTCCGGAACCGACGTCAGACGGACTTCGTAGAACTCGGGACTTACTTCAGGAAAGGCGCCTTTTATCCCCCGAGCTGACCTCCGCAGCGCGGCCGCCGTGGTGTCCATTGTCCTGCGCCTTGAACGGCGCGTGGGAAGAGGCCTCCGAAGAGGTTCCCGCTGGCACTCCCCCGCTCATAGCAGATCAGGTAGGCGGTGTCGGGTTCAGGCACAAAGCCTGCTTCGTCGAACGTATTTAGTCACAACGGCGACGAGGCCAGAGCGTAACGGTGGCGTTCCAAGAAAAAGTTGCCGCCGCTGTCGCAACTGGCTGTCAAAACGTCCAGTTCAGCTGGCCGTTCTTAACAGTATTCGATGCAACTATAATGTTCAAGAGCAGGACTCGCACTCATACAGCACGCTTCAGCGCAAGTGAAATTTGCGAACCAGACATTTACGGAAAAAAATTCTATACGGTAGGCTCGGCGGGAAAAGTTGTCTACCAAAATAAAAAGGGTGGTGAAAGTTCTAGAAAATGAATTCACTGAAAGACAGACGAATTTTCAGTAGAAATGAAAACCCGAAAGCATCACGCCTGCTTTTGTGAAAACAAAAAAACTGCAAACGCTTATACCTGTTTAAATGTCACAAAGAGCTCAAGTTATTATTCCAGACGGAAGCTTTTATATCATTAAATCAATGGTTATTTTATTGTCGATGTATCTCAGACATTTTCACATTGTGCAGGATACGCCACCACGATATAGAGACATAATTTAATAACTCTGTTTTGCACACGCAGCAATATATTCAAGTACTCTTTCTTTTTTGACGCGCAATAGCAGGCTAGAAGCAGCAATAATACGGTGACAGCACAGTCGTAATTGACTTTTTCTTCCTATCTATAAGCATGTTAATTAAATGTCTTTTATTGAATCGCTTTTTATCAATATTTGGTACTATCCAATTATCTACAATAAATAATGTTCTAAGTGTGCAAACCATATATTCTTTTATTGCATCGCTTGTTTTCACCTACTGTGTAACTGTAGTCTTAAGGGATCGTAGTTATCGTATACTGTACTTATTTTACACCGTAGTTATGTAGCTGTATACTGTTATTATTGTATTGCTTACTGTGATTATTGTATGTTCATTTTCCCTCTAAGTAGTGTGAATAATTTGTAGTGCGTATGTGTGTACCCTAAGGTACACACAAACACCTTAAAGGGACACTAAAGGTTACCAGAAACTCAAGTTAAAGTGGTAGAGCAATGTTCTAGAACGTCTAAGGCGTCAATATAATCGCGAACAGAGCTTTAGTAACCGAGAAATTGAGGTAAATGCATGACACGATTTGAGACCCCCCAGCGACATTCCGGTACTAACCCGATGACGAAAGGACTCCTCATAATTTGTGTTACTAATACTCAACTACTCGTATTAAAAATATCATTTCATTCGATTATAAGACGGAAAAAAATGCTACTTCTCTACGTCTATTCGATTCTAAGAAAAAATAACATTTTGACCTTACCCTTCAGTAATATGGGTGTTCGAAAGGTTTCGTTTTCGCTCGACTCTGCGCGCTCGACTCTGCGCCGCGCACGCTTTGGAGTTTCAGTAGTTTCGTTATCGCGTCGTGCTGTGAGGGTTCTGCTGGCTCGCGAAACTTTCATTTGGAACAAGCAGCGAGAATGCCACGTCCATGTGATGTCGTGGGAAGCCCTCGTTGCTTTCCCGCTCCGGAGAGCCGGTGTCAAGGCCGCCGTCGTAGTACGCAACGACGCCGGCAGTGCGAGCCCTCAGCAGCAGGTCGCGCTCGTCGGTGCTCAAATCGCTGAAGTTGAGCCCACCATCGCGAGCCAATCTGTCGGTGTCAGGGTCCATTGCGACGAGCGTCGAAGTTTGCGTCATAGAATGAATTACCAGCTTATGGGCGTCTTGCGCTGGAGTTTGAGGTATAGTAGCGGCGCCTGGTGGCGGTGAGGGAAACGACATCTGGGTCGTGCCAGCTTGGGTCGTATTGAGCCCTGGCTGCGGCGAAGCACGTTTCTAGGCCGAGTTTTGCGTCGATTCGCACATTTTTATGCCCTGTTGCGAGTGCGAAAAGGCTCGTCGCTTCTCATAGACCACGCCGACCACGCTGCGAGCTCACCGCAGCCTTTAGTTTAACGAAAACGGACTCTCCGTGTGCCGTGGGACGTAATGTGGGACGTAATTCGTTTCTCCTTCCGCTAGCCACCATACTCCCGCTTCCGCTCTGCTGTCGGCTCTGTCTTGGCTCTGTTTCTGGCCGCGCGTTCGCGTTTTGCGCAGAAAAGCCGTAGCGCCGTCTGCGGACGCCGTTCTACTCACCGATGTCGCAACGTCACTATAAGACCATGATGTCAGTACTCCTCAATCGGAGGGCGGGCGATTTGAACTGCGCTAGAGGTACGCGGACGCTTCAGAACGCATTTTCTCTTAAAATAAGTCTCTCCTTGGCACGAAACAAGCGTTTCGAGGTTTCTGTGATGGTATTTCAACAGTCCACGTCGACTTAATAGTAACCTTTAGTGTCCCTTTAAGCTTGAAGTGCAGCGACTGTGAATTCCTTGTTGTTTTCTGCATGAGTCCCCGTTCTTTAAAACACGTTTGCCATGGATGCGCGACTTTGTTATATCGCCCGGCTAAAATCACCTTTGGTCATTGCAGAAGCTATTAATGAAAAAAGTCGCAGTTTCCCCCGAAAGGCGAAGCATCGATTGCAATAGAAAATTAGTACACAGCTATACGCAGTAAGGATGGTAGCTTTATCGGCCGGATAAATTTGGAAACGTTCGCTTACTGACTTATTTAACAAGCATGGTGTCAGCGCTCACAAGCAAACATGAACACATCACGATGAGCGTGGACACTCGCTGCAAAACGCTGGACGCTGGCGTGAGCAAGCGCGGTAGCAGCAGCGAGCGAAGCGACATTCGCGCGGTCTATCGCTTCAACGCAAGAGCCGCGAGAACACAGAGCACAGAAACGCAGGAGTCGTCTGCCCATCCGTTTCAATATACGGCTCGCGCGACCGCACGCAGCCGCGCAAGGTACACACTTGTTGCGGAGCCGAAACCACTCCCCCCCCCCTCCCTCCTCTTCCTGCGTTGCCTCCCCGCGTTCCTTCATAGATGGAGCGCGAGATTGAGCCACGATGGCCAGTTCCCCTTGCACCCGGTCACGAAATGCGCAGTTTCTACCGGAGCACAACGCCGCCTCCCCGCCCCCATTCCCTCGCTCCCTCTCTCCCAACTCCCCACGGCCTTTCGAGCACGCCAGATTGAGCCGCGATCGCCGGTTTCCCTAGCGTGCTTTCACTCGAACATACAGCATACGACGCGCGGCGACAGTGCGATCGCCTTTGTACTTTGGAAAGAGGAGCTTTGCGCCAATTCTCACTCTCTTGCATCCGTAATCACGTGAACGACAATTAAAACTTGGAGTCTGATATTTCGGGAGACAGACATTCTAGAAGAATTCTTCCAAGCGAAACTGTGCAGAAACACGACTGCCTCTAACTCTTGAATACAAACCTACACACTTACGCCGTCAATATCAAGTTAATTATTCAATTTTAGTTAATTGTGCTGCTGACAGCGATAATTGTCACCTCACTTTGTGTCTCCCTGGCCACATTCCTAATTTGCACAGGTGGTGTTCGCGTGCTTACCAGTGCCTACTTTTATGGAAACCATAAAGCTTAATTTTGAACACCCGGTATATCACTACATATATTCAGCGAACAGGCCTACCTAAACACTGCGTTTCTTGTTGACGTTGACCTCCAAAGTAGTAGCCGTAAGCTCATTTCTGTTGTGCGTAATCAAACAATAAATGACAACACGACACCTGCACATATATGTTCCCTCTTAAGTATCTGTAACGCACGCACATACCCTTAATGGAAATGCGAATGATATTCAGCAGCTTCATTGAAATTTATCATCTTTGGTTCACCTCCATTCTCGGACTACTGCATGTATCTAATCTTGGTCAATTCCGCACAATGGCCACTTCTACTCTTACGTGAGAGGTAGAGAAGCCGTAAATGTAGTTACACATATACACTGCTACACAAGCGATATTTTAGACGTGTGTCGTTCTTCTACATGGATATATACCTCTTACCACTCATCGCTAAGACGTCGTCGCGACATCGGTGAGTCGACGTCTGACAGTGTGGAACCTTGCAACTGGAGTTTACATTTCGGCGTAGCTTGTAAATGCTGTGCTGCAATGCGCAGTTTATCTACACATAATTTGCATGAGATTAAACTTGAGTCCTGTTGGGTGCATAACCAGTGAATGAGGTTACACGTTGCATAAAATAAAGCACTTGTACGCATTGTATTTATATGTGTACTTCTTATATGCCACTTCCATAGAGCTTAGCTTCGCATATACTCAGGCTGTGCACAGTCAAGCCTCACACAGGCTGCGCCAGTCTTTCTTTTGCTGTGATGTTTAGCACAAGATCACGACCCACCAGCGTCAAAGTAATATAGTAATGAGAGGACTTACGTCGACTACCTCACTCAATATATAAGTCTTTATTACCTATTAGCACTAAGGTTATCTTCGCATGCGAGAACTCAGTGACTTACCTCGATATCTCCGCTGCCGTTCACATCATAACTAAATCTCACTGACAAAATAATTCATCTGCACTTCCTCATGTATACAGTGGACGCGACTCCTTCTAAAGGGTACACGTACTGCGTGCAAGAGGCAAATGAATCGCGCCATATGCATCATTTAGTTAATTTTCATCAAACCGCAGGTAAGTCTTTAAAAGTAAATTGAGATACATTTTACTTTCCGAAAAGCCGCGCTATATATATATATATATATATATATATATATATATATATATATATATATATATATAGCTGACGCAGGAAGGCGGCGTGCATATCAAAGGAGAAAACGAAAACCACTCATAGCGCAGCTTAAGCAGTGAAGTCAGGAAAGAATAAGCAATGTGTATGTGAAGAGGTACCAACCTACACCGTGGCAGATGGTGTAGGTTGAGACAGAAACGTAGATGGTGAAGTAAATGTTCAGCTGAGCACTCAATAATTCAAGTGCGCCATGCGCCCCTATCTGCCCAGCCGCTAAACGATGTCACCGTAGTCAGTGTGAGCACCACCAGGAATCAAAGCTGGTGAATAAGTGAAGTGTGCAGAATTTTAAGTAACACCCATGCATAAGTAAGTGATTCGCGTCTGTCGCTGGGCACATTGGCGAATGTAGTCGCGCATCGAGCGCAGGGCAAGAAAGAATAGCCTGTCAACAATTTCTGTATTGGTCGTCAAAAGCAAGCCAACCTTTATATGATTGTGGCTGCACAGCGGAAGAAAGCGATAAATAAAAATGCGCAGTGAGGTTAACGAGACTGGTTTGGTACTCTTTGCAGGGAGAAGAACTGTAACTAACCGGTTTCGATATTTCTTGAATGCAGAAAAAGATTATTCGTGCTCTTCGCTTTCGTAAAGGAAAAGCGTTGCTGATAGCTAAGGAAACCTGCCACAAGGGTTGAGTATTGGGCGAGTTGGTATTGCATTGTAAATATGGTACAGCGCAACATGGAAAGGAAAACCAACCCCAGCCGGCTTGCTTCTTCCTTTCCATGCTGCGCTGTACCAGTTTTATAACGACGCCTTCACATGTGAGCCGACCGCAGTTCCCAGCTTTTATCGAGGCATAGCGTTTACATTGCACATGAACCATGAAACGTGCGCAAAACTTTGTGCGCGAGCTAAAATTAAGCCATAAGTTCAATTAACTTGCGGTAGTGCTTGCTTTCTACACCTAACTACGGAAAGAAACAACTCCCAGCATAGTGGCTATCTAGTTGGTGCTATTGCATATACCAGTGTCAATAAACATACATTCAACGCGTTATGACAGACGCCTACGAAGGCGATGACTCTAAGCGAATCCTAGTGAGTCGACGTCACAAAATGCCTGCCTGCGTTGATGAGGCAAAGGACCTCACAGCTACTTATGCGTTAATTCACTGAATGCAGTACCACTGCCACGTAATCGTTTTATTACAACCATCACAGTACACTACAGTGTGGTAGAGAACACCGCCTAATCCAGCATGCCCACCGAACACCGGGTCAACTGCCGGCCCTTCTCATGCCACGTGCCCTTTGTACGATGCATCACCACACGGCTACTGCTTCACCGCTTCCTCACTATCCCCTTTTAAGTTGCCAATCCGACGGCGTATACATCTGCATCTCCGAAGGCTCAGATTTGAAATGGATAATACTATCGTATCAAAACATTCTTCACAGCAATAGCGGTTACATCGAGAGCCTCCGTCAACCGCTTGCATCTGTAGCCATGTGTTCACATCTGAGCTTCCTTTGTTCTCTGTTTCTCTCCTCCGACCGTAAACATTGTGGACTTCGAACACAATGATACTTACGATAAAACAAAACAAAAACATTAAGTTTAGAGGAAGATGGAGGCCTGATGTGAATAATGGCGGTCAAACAAGGAATGTAGCTGGAGCCAAGGTTTCAACAAGGGGACTTTCCTCGTCTATAATGACATTCTTTGTTCGAACCCTGTTACTCACAATCGAATGTACGCGAACTTACCTGCAAATCCAGTGCGGGTCACACTAGCTGGATATTTCCGCGGAACAAAGATAGTGCTCTGAGGTCCATTCGGGCTGAGGTCCGAAGAGATGTATTCGTCACCGGTGCCGATGATTCAATCGAGCATTCCGAATACTACAAAAAGCCTACGTTGCCAACCTCTAGCCATCTTTTGCTATTTTGGGCCATCATCTTCACCTTCAGCTGTTCGTTTGCTTTTATTTTTTTTAAGGGGGGTGGGGGCATTAAGATTACGTGAGGGCAATTGCATATTCGCAGAGCGCGTTCTATCAGAAAAAAAAACAAAGATGAGGAACAGGCGCGAACCCACCGGGAATTTTATTTTTCAGACCTCTGAAGAGTGATTTGAACGACCTTTATCCCTCTGCAATGCACACCGGATTTGTGCTGATACTTCGTTTTCACTACGATTACTGTTAACGATAAGCGCAAGAAGCCACCAGCAAGTAGTACCAAGATTTGGAAGGGAGCGTTGCAGCACTTTTCTTTGAGCATGTTGTGGCACCTCGCCTCTCATAGATGTCCCAACGGCAATCTTCTGGGAATGCTATCGATAAGTGCATTTGCTCAACATGTTCTAAAAACGGGGTAGTTGATAATCCATGATAAAAGCGACTACAGCGCAGAAACAGACGATGGATGAATAACAGGGACAGACGCAAGCATTGATTTCGAACAAAAAGTTTCTTTTCAGTTTCTCAGTCAGCTTTGTGCGCCCGAAGGCGTTCGGTGTCTTTTGCTTTCAGTCACTTTTTGTCGCACCATAACCATTTCCGCTCGCGTACGAGTGCTCGCGCTCGTACGCGAACGCATTAACTCTCGCGAAATTCTATTTAGATGTCCTAGTTAAAACTGAGCTCACGCCCTGGGCATTGTCGCTTCCCATAGACCACTTGCTTCTTGGAGACGTAAAGCCACGTAAATATGGCACAATTCGTCGTACCACACGCTGCCCATGGGCTGCGCGTCGTATTACGCATTCTCACGTATCGTGAGCCTGGACTTCTCTTATTTTTAGCTTTAGTTGCCACGCGGCATAACTTAAGTATGATATTAAAAACAGTGCAATATCCCAAAAAAGTCGGTTGGATAAATCCAGTCGTAGACATGCGCGTAGCGTTCGTGCACACTACTTCACTATTAGTTTCACGCGTGGACTGCTTCAGGAGGCGGATTTTTTCCGCAACCCTCTGCAGGAGTCAGAACACTGGTGCAGGTCCACCACACGGTGTACGTGGGAACAGTGCGCGAAGTAAGCTGCTCAGCAAATTAGGTACCGCTACGCACGGTGCGGTTTAGTTTTGGTTACCTGGACTAGTGGCTAATAGCTTTCTCCCGATTGCGTGCAGCAAGGCCGGAAAAAAAAAAACTACGGGACGCGGTAGCGTGTGTCGTGGCATTTTCGGCCTACTTCTGGCACGGTGACCGGCCGGCGATTCATTAACTACGAGCAATAACCCTTTAGGTCTTGAAGCTATATATATACACGCATTGCATGACGACAGAACGTTTACCTAGAAACCACGTGCGACAAAGCAAAGCGTCGTATGTCAAGGGTCAGCCCTGTGTGCAGAGTGGCTGTTCAGGCAAGGAACTAAAAAGGAGCGAATTGGTGGGAATTCTCGCCACTGAAGCGCAGGTGTGCAAATGCAAACACAAGAAGGAACGAAAAGTATAGTCAACATTTTGTGGACTAAAGCCATTCGTGTACGAGCTCGCGGGGATAAAGTGATAATTGGTGTAGCATTAGCGAAGGCTGCCAGTGAGAAACAAAGCACTCCTACGATGAACAGTTTCCGTAAATTCGGCACGACATTTTTCATAGAATACATCGTAAAAACGGCTTTTACCGGCCTCTCTGTACCAACGTGGGAGCGGTTCGCATCAGTCCCAAACTGATCCCTGAGGACCTAAATAAAGTTCTTCATGCCATACCATACCGCCTTGCACATCACGTTCGCTCCTTCTCCTTTTAAGACAGGTAAGAGTTTCAACATAGGAAAAGAGCACAAAAATTTTTCTGAACGAATAGGCTTTCCCAGCGCGTAATCTACCTTACTTATAGCATGAGGAACCTGGAAGAGGGGGGAAGGGAAGGCAAGGGAAGGCCCCTTGAGACTTGTCTGCTCGGCCGAATTGCGGTTGATGCGTTCACGCGGACGCAATGTATGTCGCCAGATGAAGACAAAGTCGCCCTTGTCGCCTCTAAGCCCGAGTTAAGTACGGAGAGTTCACCGAAGGCATTTGCAAGAACACTCCAGGCTGCCTCGTTCCGGCTTTTTTACTTCTCCTCTCGTGCCGTCTCGATCATTTTGCTCCAGCGACTTTGCCGAATAGGTCCGTGTAATCTCAACTTCGCGGATCTCCAGTTCTGTTCCGCTCAGCATCGCTTTCCTTCCGGGAAAAGGGTAGAGCTTTGTGGAGCTCCCTGAGCAGCAAATCTCGCCTTGTAGCGAACACCGAAGGCTTCGTTCTAGTTGACTAGCACAGACATTCCAAGTCTTTCGCCCTAATGACACTCATGCATTCCGGTAGGTGTTTTATTTGTTCCCTCAAATATTGTTAAACAACTCAGCTGGCGCAAATAAATGATAAAAAATGATAAGGATATTATTCAATTAGTTAAGAAAGACATTTGTAAGACTTGTGCACTGCGAAGCTATTTGCAGCCTCTAATCCCGACATAATTCTTTGCCACGCCGTGTTTTTCTACGCACGCTCTCCTCACAAAACAACTGCGATTCATGACTTTCGTTAAGCCCACCTCTTTCGCATTATTCAAAAGACTAGCGCAAAATAGCAGGGACAAAGACAGAGAAGACGACAGGACGGGCGTTAAATTGTCTTTGTCCCTGCTATTTTGCGCTAGTCTTTTGAATAATGATGACACACCAGCTAGCCCAGCTTTCTGCCTTGACCTCTTTCGCAGCCACATGTACATTTACTCCCGTAACCCTCGCTGTGTTGACAGGCTGGCGAGTAACAAAAAAAAATATCCGAAATAACAATTTCGTCTGAAAGACGAAGCTCTTGCAGTGATAACTACCGTCGGTATACACATGTAGTAGGACTCGCACTAAACATTCGAGGTCGCGTCCAGCAGTCTTAGAGGCACAGACTACTGGAATTAAACCGTAAGTTAGAATGGCATGCCGTTCACTACACTGACAGCGCTAAGATAACTACAGCAGCTTGCCACTATTCTGAAGAATTAAACTATCTGCAAATAATGATTTCATTTTGCGCTGTCTGCTCGAATGTCAGAAGCATAAAAACACCGATTTATACGTGATCTCACGGGAAACCTGTGTTTGGAAGCGAGAAACTTTGTTAAACCAGTTATAAAGCAACAGCAAGAAGAAATAAATCTTCTGCCCGCCTCCTTATTTCATGTGATTGAGAACCACGCGTACAGTCGCTAAATAGAGCGATAGATTCCTTCCACAATTGTTCTGCGAAAATATATCGGCTTCACTCAGCACAATGCTAAAATTTATGCGCGAAGTTATTCGCCAGCAGGTGGCTGTAGTTAACATGTCTTCACAGCGCAAAAGACGAGTACAGAAGGAAGCACACAACACAAGCTCTTGAGGAGGGGTGATAAAGAACACGCTGAATAGATTAAACAAAGCAAAGCTAGCTGAAAAAAAGTAATGGCTACCTGTTTTCATTTTTTTCCACAAAGCAAGTGCCTGTAATGGCCAGTATGGCAAGAAACAAAGCTGCTAGGAAAGAACAGCTGCCACATATGCACATCTGTATGCGAGACAGGGTAAACACTCTGTGCGAGGTGTACGTCAATCTTCCGGGCGCTGTACAGAGAGTTGCCACCTATAATGATTTCTGCTACGGTGCACCATAGTAATTTGCAGCTAAGAGAAAGAAAGAAAGAAAGAAAGAAAGAAAGAAAGAAAGAAGGAAAGAAAAAAAGAAAGAAAGAAAGAAAAAAAGAAAGAAAGAAAGAAAGAAAGAAAGAAAGAAAGAAAGAAAGAAAGAAAGAAAGAAAGAAAGAAAGAAAGAAAGAAAGAAAGAAAGAAAGAAAGAAAGAAAGAAAGAAAGGACTGTAATAGATGGAAGTCGGTGATGGACACAGTGTCCTAAACCAGATGACAACGTGCAGAGTGTTTAACAGATGCACGGTTGCCAAATCTGCTCGGGCTTGTAGGGAGATTCTGCCGATAAACGCCGGAAACCGGAAAGATGCACCACCAAGCTTGATTCACAGAATTTGAGCTTTATAAGAGGTGAAACTGCAAAAAAGTAGTTTAATGATATTTGAACTTAAATGCCGCAGTGCGGAGGAGCACAGAAAAACGCTGCTTAGAGCGGTGAAAATAAAGTGCGCAGTGGAAAATATTGCCCATATTTTAGTACTAAAGAAAGCTTTGTAAGAAAATGTAAGCAGATAATTGAAATCTCCTTATATAATTAATATGGAGGCAGGTTATAGGCTGTCGGTGGCTTTACGATTGCAAAACACTGAAATACAATACGTACGAATAAGAAAGTTGCAAGCGCTGTAGAGGGAAAGCTTGGAACCATGATTGACCCCTGCATTGATGGGCGCAAGATGGCGAATGAACTTTATTGCCTTCCACATCAGGGCTGCCAGCCAAGCAGGGCTGCCAGCCGAGAGTGGTGGATACAGCTATGTCCTGTTATATGTATACGATACATCTTTCATCCTTTAAAATCAGCAATAAAAACTCATGATCAGCTAAGTCACGGTCACACGCCTCGCACACTCATCACAGAGATGTCACAAGGACCACTTATTCAGACATCGGCCTACCAACTTCACTGAACTACATCGCTAGCACAACAGCGTCAGTGTCAGGCGACCTGCTAGAATTTTTCGTCGTAGGACAGCTTTGCTGGGGGCTTGGCCGCTTGGCTGGAAATTCCGTCAGGACCGATGCCTTTAGCTCTGTCGAAACCTGCAATACCCTGTTGATGGTACCAAAATATGTTCAGAAGCGTGATGGCCAAGTATTGCACCACCGTTGTGTTTGTTGATGACGAAGAATTTGAGCAGTGCCTTGCGTTTCTTCCACATAGTGCTCGCTGTATTGGTACCCCACGTGTTCAATGGCACTACTACTGTAACCTCGCAGGAAAGCGTTGCTCGTGTTAATCATGGCAGTTTTTAGGACCCGACGAGCCCAACTTAGAGGAAGTAGATTCGCTTGAGCTCCTGTGCCGACTTTGACATGTGCCATTTTACCTTCAAGCCACACAGGTTCTGTCCCGTCCCGACAAGCCCCAGCTCACGCCTTGACATCCAGTATTTCAAGCTCCTCGACGGCGGCTGGCTGCTCGTTCTCTTCCTAGGAAACTTCTCGCACTTGCCGACACAACTTCGCGAAATGATTTTCCACGCCACAGCTCCAACATATCTTTCAAGTTGCTCCTAAACTCCTAAACGACGTGGTGAAGCCCTTGCCTAGAGGCGAACGCTGGCGTCCCTTGTCAATCCCCTACGATGCGCTGAAGTTCGCATCCCGAGACGCACTTTGACGTCCCTTGTCCATCCTCGCCACTATCATGCGCGTTTCTTCGAGCCATGCAACTTCATTTCGCGTCTCTTGCTCCACTTTGGCCACAGTTTTCTGCGTTTCCTCGAACTTTTCATCCTGTTTCTTGGCCACCTCTAACCGCTCGAAACATGCGAACCACTTGCGCCAACAACAGACCTTACTCCCGAAGCATTCGCTGACACAGTTCGCGATCGGCAATGTCATAGAGAATCTGGTCCCGCAGGAGTGAGTCCTACATCTTGGAGAACTGGCTCGATTGGATCTGTAGCTGCAGGTCTCGCAAGAACTGCTCGAACGGTTCACATCCCTCCTGAATGAGCATGTGCAAAACGTAGCGTTCGTAGGTTTCGTCCTTCTTTAGGCATACAGTAATCTTGAAACTTTTTGACGATTGCGTCATGCGTAGATTTTGACGTCTCTTCAAATGTGTTATACACATCCTGAGCCTCCTCAACAGCGACATGGAGAAGCGGGGCTATCTTCTGAGCGTCTGTGCGTCCATCGGCACTTTCTGCCGCCTTGAGGAACAACTGGAATTGTTGGCGAAAACACGTCCAGTTCTCCGCGAAGTTGCCCGATAGCACAAGCTCAGCGGACGGCTTCAGGAACTCCATTCTGCGGACTTGTTTTGGTGCCCGACTGCCGAAAAAGAATAACTTCTGACACCATGCATTGATGCACGCAAGATGGCAAATGCTCTTTATTGACTTCCACATCAGGGCTCACAGCCCACCAGGATCGCCAGTCGAGAGTGGTGGATGCAGCTATGTCAAACTATGTGCTCACGATACAACACCCAAAAAGAAAGCACACAGAACAATAAATCTCAGGAGCGCGGAATTAAAACAAGGACAATGGTGACAGTGTACCCTTTTCGGTGACCCATAACGGAAATGTAGCAGACGTAAAAAGTGCTGAACGCAACAGAAGCTAATCTCAGTGTAAAATAAGCGCTGAAAAGTGCTTTGAGAACCAGTATGGGCAATGAAAATTCCGGGACCATTCCATTGACAACGCAGAATGCCACAAGAAAGCGCCTGCTTCAAGCATGAGAAACTTTTCCAGACATGCGGCAGCAGAACTAAGAAGAGCAATAAAAAAAAGTGATTCCGCGAAGTGGAGCACTGTATATGTTCGAAAAGTTGGAATCGCTGCTCGAGAACGTGGTGTAGCCCTCCGGATGAAACCACAAGGAAAAACAAGAACGAAGAAAAGGAGAACTACAAAATGCAATATCGCGATAACGGCAGCTCTCGGATTGCGGAGCGGTTGTGGTACGACGATGCAGCGGCAAACTGCACCAAGTATGGCTGACGACAGGTAATTAGAATTGAGGGCTGGATTTGCTGGACGGCACCCGGCACTCAGCCCAGCCGCCGTGCTCGGGCCCTGACGCACATATGGAGACACGCGTACGGCTGCGCGCCTCAGTGACTGCGCAGGCAAATCGAGTTCCGCGAGCGTTTCGCGGCAGTCAGCACTGGCGATGGGCAGCGTATTACGTTTCCTGCTGTAATACACACAGCGAAAAAAAAAAACATCAGATTGTTCAGCATTTGATTTGTTTATGTTTCTTCTACTTTATGTTTTTTACGTGCAAGACATCAAGAAGAAGCGACTGTTTCTCTAGCCATAGGATGTTAACATGTAATTTCAATGCGTTGCGTTTGGTGCTATAAAGAAAAAAGGTTTTTTTGAGAAATGACCTACTTAACGTTGTTGAAGGGAAACGGGCTGCTGAGGGAAACGGGCATGCTGAGTCTTCGTCTCACCATGCACTGTTACTGCTACTGTCGCTCTCCTTAGGACTACAATTACGAGCAACATTTCTTAACAAGCCGCAAAAATTAAGGTAGCGTCATCGCTTCACGCAAAAATGTAAAGCAGCAACAGCCCATTTAGAAGCCTCACAGAAATAATATACTTAGCAGGCAAAAGAAAACTAAACGTTTATCAATTTTTGAATATCACGCTTACATCGAAGTCCCTTCCACGACATTATTGTAGCCCTATTTTTCCAGCATTTCTTGCATGTGGGCCATTTTCGTGAATAATCCACGAATAATCGAAAGCTTAGTTCTGTTTACTTTTAGTCAAATGCTAGCTTGTTACGTTACTAAATAACTAATTATACATTCGAGCAGAGGCTGTGAAAATTTATAAAAAACCCAGAGACGACGCACGAATTTTAGTAGAAATCGATGACAACCAAATATCTACAGAAGAATGTGCGAGAATTTCAAGGTCGAGTTTGAGTCCTTTCCAAGAAATCAGGCTTTCCTTCAAGGCGAGAGTCACCAATATGGCACAGAGTAATGTGTCAAAAGAGCATATTATGCCCTTATTTACATCAGTTCACCACGAATATCATCTACGTGCTCAGACAAAACCGATTCCTGGAATGAAGCCTTTGTGCTTTAGAAAGACCTAATTAGATAAAAAAAACTCATTCTGCTTTTTACTTACAAGAAAAAGACTGACAACCGCTCCCCATGCTTCAATTTAAACGAAGCTTCCGTACATTGACAGGGAGAAAAGGGGTTAACTGAGGGGCCCGATTTTTATTAATCATATGTTAAGAAGCGAACAAACAAAGACACCAAGGACAACACAGAGGAAATTACTTGTTACAGAGGAAATTACATGACGCCTGAGGCGGAACGGATGTCCCACATCCGCCGCCGAGGTTTGCGAATGATGGCGCTGGTTAACACGCCCAGGGTTAGCTTGAAACATAAGTACCCCAGGAAGGGGATGGGAAGACGGCGCCGCGGTAACTCGATTTGTAGAGCATCGCACCCGTAATTGCGAAGACGTGGGACCGTCCCCCACCCCCCCTGCGGAAAGTTGTTTTTCTTCCACTTTCATTTCCATTAATTTATAATTTCCTTATTTAAATTAGTAAGTACAAGTAATTTCCCCTGTGTTGTCCTTGGTGTCTTTGTTGGCTTCCTATGATCTTAATATTGACAGGACACTTGGACAAGAGAAGTCCCCTTAGCCACAACCATTACCAACAGCAAGGCATGAACATACCGCCCTTTCGCTGCAGACGTCTTACTGTGTGCCCATTGCCGCTGGTACTTGAAAAAAAAAATTAAATTACGCACCGCGTAGGAGAGTGGATAATTGGGCCAGGTCGTATCGATTCGCGATTGTTTCGAAGCGCAGACACATGCAGCGAAGATTAACGAGACACAACGGTCTGCGCTCGCTGTGTCCAGTTCTTATTCATTCTGTGCGCTTGTGCTTCCAAGCAACCCTGAATCTGCGCATCGCGTAATACTGCCACATTTGAATGGCGACTTACCGGACGAAACGAAACATTAAAGCGAGCTCAGAACCTTGCGAGATTGTCTTGTCGGCAGTGACTTCACTAATAGTCTGTGAACGATCTATTGTGCACATTGCAAGGTGTTTCTCTCTTACCAGTGTTTCCGCATGTGGGAGTGTGCGTGCCTTTGGCTACTGTTGTTGCTTTAGTTATTTTGGTAGCAGTTGTTCTGGGTTGCGTCTCGCGTGTTCCAGTCACAAACTATAGCTATCCTTTATTTATTTTAATGCCAACGTTGCTCACGACTGCATTAACATTAAAAAAGGCTTCTTTTTGTCTCGCTCTCAAGTTGGTGCACTGATAAGCTACACTTAAATGCTTCCTAAATTATGAGTGAGCTAAGCGTAGCAAGAACAACACATGCAATTTCTATTCACTTTGGAAGATGCTCCTTGGTCTTGAGTCCGCGGGAATAAAATCATAATGCGTACCACGAGCAAAAGCAATATTTGTCTCCGGTCATGGCGTAACCATCAATATGTGTCCAATGTTGCGGCGGCCTTGGTCTTGCCTTTCTTTAGCAAGACCTGTGCACATAGTTTGGATTGAAATGTCCCAACAGAATTTGTGACCTTGCTGTGCATGTTAATGCTTCTGGCATTCTGTTGACCCAAGATCCCAGCGCTACCAAATATACTAAACTTGCATATTCGAAGCTAACCATTAAGCTAGACATTTTTTTATGTTTAAGGAGCTTCATGCTACTACACATTACCCGAACCGTCTTAACAATGTGCAACTTTGTTGTTCCGCAAAGCTCTGTCAAGCTGCACAGTTTCTAGAGCAGACTTTCTTTATTGTGTAATGCCCAAACACTGTTCCACATCAAGGAAAATGAGGCCTTCATAACATTAATTTCTGGCCATGGAGAGTACAATTGTACAAAAAACCGAAATGAAATGTTATGTGAATTAAAACATAATTAGGAGAGCTTTATTATACACAACTTGAATTATCCACAAGGTACCTATATATATATATATATATACATGCTCCTCCGTATCAGGGGCCCTACTATAGGCTACACAATAAGTTTCCCGTACTACATTAAGGTACCAAACTCAGCATATAATAACGTGGTAATGACAGTGTTTATGATACGGCACTGTGACCTCACGAAAACATTCGATGTATTTTCTACTTCTATCATCAATATTACTCAGGTAATTTCCCTCTGCTGTGCAGTAGGGTTTACACCCACCTACACACCATCCTTGTTTGTTTCTCTTCCTTGCGTCTTTACCTTGTTATTGCATATTGTTTTCACAACCATAATTTCCATCCGCCCATATTATGTTCTGCCCAGTGTCTAAGGTCATATGGGCAGTGGGATCTTAAATTTGTGATGCAACTGTTTATCGCGTAATTGATTGATTGATTGATACAAGCTTTATTGATGTGCCGCCGATGTTAGGATTGATTGATCTGTTGGTGCATTGATTCATTGTTTGATTGGTTCATTGGTTCATTGATTAATTGAATGATTGATACAGTGAGCGACCGAGCGAATGAGTGAGAGAGCGAGCGGGCAAGCGATTTACCGACGGATCGACCGGCCAACCATCCGACGAATCGATTGGTTCTAGAAGACAAATCACTGCCAAAAAGAAGACGTCTGCTGCGTTAGTTTTCGTCAGAACAGTAAAATTTCTCTTCTCATTTGACATTCATGTGCAGTGATAACAAAAATTCTGCCGCGCCGAAATCCTACGCACCAAACATACGACACACGATGGCACTAAACGACTAGCTTCTTTATTATACCACGTCTGCTGGGCTGGCGCCGCTCATTCTGGGCATGCCTCCTTCGAAGATTCTAGGGGGCGCGAGTGAGCGGGGAAGGAGTGTCGCACGAACAGTTCAAATGCCCCGCTCGCAAATTGATTCTCAGCGGGGATCATTATGCGACCGAGCTGGGCAT
Organism: Dermacentor variabilis; assembly: GCF_050947875.1. Classification (NCBI taxonomy): domain Eukaryota; kingdom Metazoa; phylum Arthropoda; class Arachnida; order Ixodida; family Ixodidae; genus Dermacentor; species Dermacentor variabilis. The sequence continues at coordinate 30,712,180 of NC_134572.1, read as the reverse complement.
GCACCTTATGGCCGCAAACTTCCCTCTTGCTCTGTTTGTTTTTCTTCATTCATTCGTTCACAATTTGCGTAATATACGGCCACTGCTCAGCGAAGTCAGTGGCCTCAATTGCCCGCTATATGTGCCGCGTTTCATACTGGCACTAGAACAGAAAGAAAGGCAATCAGGCAAGAAAAAAATTAAGTAATCAGAAAAGAAAAGAACGTGTACCAGACTATAAACTCTCGCTTAGGTACGTTGCCAAGTTTTGTAAATGCTCCTAGGACCGTAGCGGGGAGATGGCGCCCCTTTCCATTATTGTATAACAAACGGCATCGAAGGGGTAAAAACATGGCAATCAGGGCCAAATCACTCGTGTACGTATAGCGCGCGTTGGTCGAGCTGCTCTGTGGTCCGCGCACAATTTAATGATTGGAAGAAAGAAAAACTTGTTTTTGTTGTGGAGGTCGCTATTTTCTTGCTCTCTTTCGTGTTCCTTTCGCGCTATGAACTGTACATGGCGAAAACAAGAAACAGCAGCAAAAAAAAAAAGAGCTTATTTCGCGGTGTTTCCCTTAAAGTAACCGAAATGCACGGACGCAGGACTTTCTTTTTTCTTGGATGCAGTCCGACTAATATTGTGCGAAAGGGCAACGAGGGCCAGAAGGAGGTGGTATACTGGGATGAGCTGCGCGTTCTGATGTTTTTACTATGCCGGCAGAGGCAATTTTCTGCCAATCCCATGGCACGCCTGTGATGAGACATCTTGAAAGCATGAGGCGCCAAACAAGACAGAACGCACACACAAAAAAAACAAGATGTAACACCGATCTCCCGCCCTCGCCTCTCCTCATATATCTGACGAAAATTTTAAACCTTCAAGTTCTTTTATTTCGAAATAAACGTGTGCACAAGTCATAATATATTCAAACGTGTCCAGTCAGCTTTAAATGCCAATTTGGACTCTCTACTCGAAAAACAAGAAGCCTCTATCTCAAGAGTCCTACGCCACGCCGTTGGAAAACAAATCTCGGTGACAAATAAAAAGGTTTAATGCAGTTTGATTTATTTGCAGCCGACGTTTGCGCCGTACTGTAGGCGAAGCAATGAAAGACTAGACCACGAAGCGAGCGCCAGTGTAATATTTGTATACTAATAGCTTCCTTAAATGGTTGACACGTACTGGTTATCACGCAGTAGTGAGAAAAAAGTGAAACACTAGCTCAAATCTGTTGATAGGCGATTTTCGTTCTGAAGGCTATTTAGCTTTTAAAAGATTTCTTTTTTCATCTCCGATACCCACTGCCGACTGACGAAAGCTAGCTAAAATGAAGGAACCACAGAAAGATGACTGCACAGGCAAGAGAAAAATAAAATAATAACCTATAAACGCACGAGCCCAAGAATCTAGTGAGTACGGTGCAACTGACAACACGCAACGCAGTTGTCGCGCCTGCAACGAACGCCACAGAAGGAACAAGATTTTTCCATTAGTGCGAGTTCTTGTGTCCTTCCGGCAGGTGGGTAAGCCTCTTTTTCTCAGAGGTGCTGCATGCTGCGGCAGCTTGTTGCCTTTTTCCCTGAGATCAAAAGGAAAGTGTTGATCCGGCTCTCTGTTAGCGCATTATTGCTCTCACTAGGTGGTGCTTCTAAAGGAATGAAACAAAGAAAGAAAAATTAAACTAAAGAAAGAAAAAAAATCAAAAGAAAAGATAAAAAACCGAGCAAGAACTGTTACGCCATTCCTTCATTACCTACGTCAGTTTTATTATCAGGGTCATGTTCATCCGTGTACTACTTTCTGCAGGCATTAACGAAAGTGTTCGTGCACACAGGAAGTGGGGAAGAGGTCAGAAGGAGGGAGACGGAAACACTATTGTAAGAAATCTTAGAGTAGTCTTGTTCATATAAGAGCTTGTATATTTAAGGTCATGCCGCGCTTTGTATCTTAAGTGCTAACACTATTTTGTTCGTGCTGTTGTTCTGATAGATTCTTTTACGAAGTTACGTTGTATGCACTGTTATCTAGAATAATGCATGTTCTATAGTTTTCACGATGAGGTATAGGGAATGTTCTGAATATAGCGGAATGTGTAGCGTACGTTTTATGACTGTGTTGCATGCACAACGGTATCAGAATATTCAAGCACCCGATGGGAAAGGCACTTAATTTTCATGAGACAACGAGTAGCCGGCGTCGCATTCTAGCGCCACTGTCTTCTTCTAGTGATGTTAATAACAAAAGAAAACTGTTGAGGTGCAAGAAAAGTCGGGCCGATGAGAGGTACTGCACTCAGCCTGCTGCTACCCACGTAAAATTTGTGATAAGCTAACAAGACAGAGACTTACTGAACGATGTACACTTGAAGAGCTCAACTGCAGTTGAGCAAGAGCCACCTCTGCCTGTCGCGGTAGCTTAGTGGCTATGATGTTGCGCTGCTGAGCTCGAGGTCGTGGGTGTGATACCGGTGCGGCGGTCGATCTACAAAAACGCTCGTGTGCCTAGATTTGGGCGCACGTTAAAGAGCTCCATGGGGTAAGATTAATCCTAACTACCCCACTAAGGCACGTGTCAGTCAGATTGTGCGTTGGCACCTGAAAGCCCAAATTATTTTTGAATAGCCGTCTTGGGCGGTAATGCTTCTACAGAGGGGTTTTTTTTTTAAGAGCAGACAAGTCCCCCTGCTGAAACGTTGACTCTGGCAGCGTAACTTTTTAAATCAACTCTTTATCTGGTAAGTTATATGAGTAGCGTGTGTCTATATATATAGCGTGTTGGCGTGCGCGACAAGTAACCCTGGTATGCAGCAGTACACATGCGCACACGTGCAGGCTGCACCATTTAAATAGGCTCGCCTCATGCAAAAAGAGATAAAGAAAGAAAGGAGCATAAACACACAATCACAGTCAAATACTGTCACCGTATACCCATGACAGTGTGAAATGGTGTACCAGGTGTACCAGCCACCTTCTTGTCGCTTTGTCTATGTCTGCCTCTTGATTTTTTTTTTCCAATTTCAAACTTGCTGGCAGTCTCATAGTGGAAACGTATGGAGTTACAGAGTATGTGCGCCCTGAATTGCCCACACCACTCGTGTGCACTGTAGTAAGACACACCCTACGTAAGAAAGGCTCGCAATAAAACGCGCATGCGAAGCGAGACCACGAACGAAGAGATCGAAATGGCTATACGTCCACTGCAAGCTCTGAATTCGACCGGCCGTTCATGCATTTGACGCTACTAGAGAGACAAGATCATCGTGTGCAGAAGATAGCTTTCAATCTATCGTTCCAGGTCACTGCGCACGAAGCGTACGCATTACAGCGTACTTTGTCGACGCGTGCCGAACCTTCCTTCTATGTTCGTGCTGATTCCATTTCCAAGTTCTGTTACGAATTGTCAGATACAGTCCTCTACGACGGTCGTTGTTCCCTGGTTAGTGAGAAACAAAAAAAAAAGAACAAGGAAAAGCCGGTAGAGTAATCATACGCACGTCTGATTTGCTATTATGCTCAGGAGAAGGGGATCAAGGGTTGAAAAGACACAAAAAAACAGAAGAACAACACTAGTACGGCGCGCGCCCGTGAAAGTGCACGCTGAGTCGCAGAGCATTATGGCAGAGCACTGTAAACTTGAGGAGCTACAGCAACGCTCTACACGGCGGCCGCATTTCGATGGGGGCGAAATGCGAAAACACCCGTGTGCTTAGATTTAGGTGCACGTTAAAGAACCCCAGGTGGTCAAAATTTCCGGAGTCCTCCACTACGGCGTGCCTCATAATCAGAAAGTGGTTTTGGCACGTAAAACCCCAAATATTATTATTATTATTAGCAACGCTCTAGTCCCTGCTCTTTCTTTTTTTTTTTTTTTTTTTGCTTGGGTTGCCGCGTGGCTTAACTTCAGTATGAAATTACGTATAAGCACGCAGGCTCTTTCAAACAACATTTCCCGTCGGGCTACTTGGTACCTAACTAGAAGGGGGTTTAGGCGCAAGATATATTACGACGCTAGGACTAAGCAGAGACACGAACAACCGCAGACTCGGAACTGATTTATTCTCTTAAATATAAACCCCAGACAGGCGCATAGCGACACAAGGAATGACGTAAGCGCAAGTTGATAACAAATTGCCATAGCCGATCACTGAGAAAATGCAACCCATTCGTGTCGAGCAGAAATGAACGCACACTGATGCACCTTTACTAATCACCAACAAGTGGGCATAAATTGCTTCATCAGAACGAAGGTCACTGCTGCAAACGAAGTCTGCTTGCGCGCCTTGAATACAATCAAAGATATCAGGAAATAGACTAGTGGGCCTTGTTGAGGACTATGGATCATATCAAGTAAATAAGCAAGATTTATCCCATTGCGCTTGTTCAACCGTGTACGCAACCCTCAACCCCTGTGCGTGCGCCCTCCTTTGCAATGTGTAGCATGATGCATTCTTAGATGCAAGACACTGCGGTGCTCACTGCTCCCTCGACACTCATGCCGTCCGCTTCTGTCGTCCGAGTCATGACCAATACCCTGACGCAATGCAAGGTAAGTAAAAAAAAATCAATTGACGTGTTTTATGGTAACTCTATACGAATACCAGTCGCAGAATCTTTCCATGTTAACAGCAACGCCAGATCCCATAGCCCTAGCCAACGGAGTAATCATATTTTGCAGGAAACGCTACGCGTTCACGATGCCAACCCGCCTTGGTATAGAGGCAAGCGTTTACACGTTCTGCATATTGTGTATATATATATATATATATTATGTACAGTGCTCACAGGAAAAAAACGCGACAGGGAACATTTAGCAGAACCCTACATATGTGCAAAGTACTCGATAATACCATGCCATGTCCCGAGGAGTCTGATCCCCAAAGGTGACACGGACTCCGATCTTAGTCTGCACGCCAAAATTACGTCGATGTCACACGAACTGCAGCCGATGAAAACGAAAATATCCGCATTACTTAGTCCTAAATTGACGCGTTTCTGTCCGTGAGCACTGTACAACTATGCCTACCGGATTTGTTCGAACGCTACCGTGGATCGCTGCCGTGATAAGCAAGCTCACTTATTAGCATCAAGCAAGCCATGAAACGGGCGCACGACCGTTGCTGTTCAGAATGGCTTACGATTTCGGTCCTACCCCAAGCGGCTGGCACCAGCAGCTTTTGCAGGGAGCTGAAACAGTCGGAAATACTCGATATGAAAACTCGGCACCTATTTCGCTAGGTGTCAATGATTCTGAAGTGCATATATGCTCGTGTTATTTCGTGCATAATTTGTGCAGATTTATTGGGACAAAAAAGGAAATTGGAAAAGACATTTCTTCCGGATGCAATAAAAAGAATTGCAGATTGTCTCGCTAGCGAATAGGTCACCCAAAACCTCAGCCGTGGTCGTCAAGCGAATGTGGACGTCAAGGCCAGAACGTCAAGAGAAAGAAAACCCGGAAAAACCTACTTTCTTATTATCACATTCGTTTATTTTTATATCATTGTTTTTATAATTACATTTCCCTTTTCCTTCGTTAATGTTCTCGAGCTCTAGCTTCCTTATTCTACTGTGATCCGCGCATTGCATGCACATTTTGGCCTCGCTAATTTCATCCAAGCGCTCCGATTCTGTTTTCATTTATGTCGTTCTCTTATGATGCCATTTTTTTTACTTTTGTATTTCATACTTTTCGACCTAGAATCAGCAGAAAATAATTTCACCGCAAGGGGCCAGTCCAGTTCAACTGCTTAATGAGCGGCTCTTAGCAGAACACACTAATTAAGGACCTCACTCAGGGAGCAGAGGCCCAAATTAAGGTTAATGCTTCTTAAGGGAGCCGCATCACGTACAAAATAATAAGGAGCTTTGGCGTAGCGTGACCCTGGTGCACGTAGACTGCAATACCAGGAGGCATATCAGAGAACAGCCTTGCTGGTGGCGGCCTTTTGCGACACTGTACTTCACTATAGCACATTATAAGCGTCGTTATTATCAGTGATAGAAGAAGAGATGTCTCTAGAGCCAGCATTTCGGCAAGACCCTTACGAAAACAGTTGTATGAATTCGGTCGCTTTGTTGAGTTTTGTTGTTCTCAGTTGACTCTCTGTTGAGATCCAACTGAGTGCCATGTACATTTCTTTTCACGGGAGGACTCAAATCCTCAAGGCAGCATATAACGAAGATAAGTTCCTTTGTCAGAACATTGGGACCATCGACATGTCCTGTTTGACCCCTGTAGATAATTGCTGTATAATCTGCAGCTTATTGGGAACGCCTGTATTGTTCGGTTTGAATCACGCACGCCGTAATTGCGTTGTTTTGAGGCTCAATTTTTTACTCAACGGCACGCGAAGTTTGGGACACACGAACTTGTTGATTACGTTAAATTTCCCGCGGAAAAAGATACTTGTGGTAATTTGGCCGCAATACACTGATTAAATGAATCTACTGTAGTGTGTTCCAATAAGTTGAGCTGCCCGCCTCCTTCCCACGATGAAGATCATTTTTTTTTCTTTTGTCTGAGAGCTCTGACCAGTAACTTCTAGGTTAGCTTGTCCAATAGCTACAGGCACGCAAGTGCCTGTAGGCATAAAATAAAGTATTAAACACTGTAGCAACCATTGAACCAAGCACTGAGAAACTTTGTCAGCCTCAATAATTGCAGAAAGAACTAGGAACAAATACTAATTACCGAGCCTGCCAAGGGGATGGCTTTCGGCACTCGTACATACAGTCATGAAACATTTTGACGACAGTGAGGCGATGTAACTTCCGGTTTCATGATGCTGGCAAGCTGCCTTGATGCTTTCAAATCATTCTATATCTAGCGGATCTCGAGAGGTTGCTTCTCCAGTTGTGTCATAAAAGAGGTCATCGTTTTATATGCAAGCGTAGTTTATGCAACTCGGTGGATTATGATTGAGCTCTCTAGGTTAGCTTAGAATTGCCGCTACTGCCTACTGATATCACTTCGCTGATTCAGCTGCAGAGCACTGGCACACAGCGTGTGTCCCACTGCTCTCTACATCTCCTGTATTCGCCCTTTATGAATAATTGATTCGACGTCAAGACGTACTGAACATCAAACCCATCTGCGCAACCTCAGTGATACGGTGCTGCATCGTATCTCATGTCTGAGACGTTGGTGAACATTCTACCCCTTTCTGCAAGACCCTAATTTAGTCGGTATGGTAGCTTGGATATGGCCATTTATTAAATTCGTCAGCCTGTGTAAACAAAGCCGAGCGGGATGAAGCTGTCTTATCAGAATTCTTCGACTATACTTAATGTATTCTTCGAATAAGTCCCTTATTGAAGCACAACGCAAGCTGAACGAAATTTATGGACGAGATGGACATTATTTATTTACACTCAATGCTTTTATTGCCAGCACTTAGCCAGAAGAATTTGCATCATTTGTATAAGCAAACAAATGTGTTCGGGCGTGGCATATATATATATATATATATATATTTGGGGTTTTACGTGCCAAAACCACTTTCTGATTATAAGGCACGCCGTAGTGGAGGGCTCCGGAAATTTTGACCACCTGGGGTTCTTTAACGTGCACCTAAATCTAAGCACGCGGGTGTTTTCGCATTTCGCCCCCATCGAAATGCGACCGCCGTAGCCGGGATTCGATACCGCGACCTCGTGCTCAGCAGCCCAACACCATAGCCACTGAGCAACCACGGCGGGTGGGCGTGGCATAAATTGTCGTGCCTCGTCTATCACCGGTGGCATCCTAGCCAAGGCACAAGACTCGGAAGCGTGTAGCTGCATAGCTGCACTTCAATTATTGAACATATATTTTAATGTGCTTGCCCACTGTATGATCGCTCTACTCGACGAGGAGCTGAGAAAGCTCCAGTAACACAGAAGAGCCAACCCGAATGAATTATCCCATATTTTAACCGCTTACCAAGCCCGTCGAACAAGGGAGAACGTTGCGCAGTCAGTAGGTTACTGTACATAACAAATAGTTATTCGCACATTTTTTTACATGTCTATAGAAATATTTTTATTGATCCAACGATAATATACGCCCTTAGCAACTAGGCACATTCCATAAAAAGCTCCACTCACTGACATTATAAAGTTTAAATATCACGTCTTTCAGGGAGATATTATTGAGTGAAATTTGTCCCAGCTCTGACGAAGACCTGCAGTGGAATAAAAATTTTTTTATATTTCAGTATCCTTCGATATTTCCAGGAAACGTTACGGATAAAAAAAGATGCAGTTTCGCCCGGAAGGCGAAGCATCGATTGTGAGATAAAATTAGCAGACATCCATACGAAGTAAGGATAGTACAGTTATCGGCCGTATCAACTTCTAAACATTATCTCGCTAACTAAATTAATAAGCAAGGTCTCAGCGCGCACAGCAGACATGAACACATCACACTCGATGACTGTGGACACTCGCTCTCCAAAGGCTGGCATGAGGAAACGCGGCAGCAGCAGCGAGCAAACTGACATTCATGCTGTCTATGGCTTCAACGCAAAGCGAGCGCCGGGGACACAAAGCACGCATAAAGCCGCGAACCGCCGACGCACCTAGATTCTGCCCCCAACACGGATCGCTCTCAAGATCCGGCCGCGCTAGCGCCCGCAGCCGCCAAATGCGCAATTGCAACCAAAGAGAATGCCTCCCCGCCCCCACGCCCCCACCCCCCGCGTCTCACAACGCTGGGTGCCTCGCGCGCGGGAGAAACTGAGCCGCCGATCTTCGGCTCCCTTCGCCCCTTCGCACGCTTTCACTCGCACATACAGCGTAGGGGGCGCGGCGACTGTGTTGCATATAATCCAAGGTGTCCTTCCATTCACTGGCTTTGTTTTGTTGGTATAAATTTTTCTTGGCAGTAGGCTACTATTCGTTTTGCCTTCAACAATAAGTCATTCACATTTTCAAATCCAGAGTTTAAAAGACTGTCTAGCATTATTTCAATGTCATCAACAATGCTGACATCAGCCCCGCTATAGTCTGACAGATATGCGAGATTATTGGTGTTTTGATCGGGACTGAAACTTAGGTTTTCAGAAGTAGGTAAAAGCATTTTAAGGTCCGGGATTCCATTCTCGGTACTGATATCAGGTTTCACTATCTTGTAAACGATAGCAAGATCAAGGATGAAACTTCCTTGCCCTTGTACACGCGTTGGCTCCTTAACAAGCTCTGCTAAAGAAAAACTAAACATAAGATTCAGAAGCATTTCACAAGTACTGTGCTCCTTTCTACCATTTGTTAGGTTTCCTTAGTCAGTCCCCATTAATTTCAAGTCTCTGGCTAAGATAAACCTGGTATGTTCGTTAACGTTACGGCACAGAAAATTGTGCTGCTCAGCAAGATGATGGGTTGGCGCATTCGGCTGTTGATAATATGCCGCCTGTTAACTCTGGCGTTTCATTGATATTGATACTGCACCACACGCTTTCGCGATAGCATGTTCTTTCATCCTTTCTTTTTTTAAGACAAGCTTCCTTTAATAGCAATAGCATAACCCCTCCTGGCTATCGCGGTCAAAACGAACGAGAAAATAGGAATCGGGAAACACTTCCGAATCGTGAATGTGAGAATGTAACCAGGTTTGTATGATGACAGTCGTATCATGGCTGTATCCCAGCACTATTTCTTCTACTTTTTCGGTTTTATTCACAATGCCCAAACATAATAGAGAGAGTGGCACTGAATTCTGCCATGAGCTGGAGTTGCCGTCGTTTTCATCAACCACGCACGTTTCACGCTTGCCGAGGGTTGTCTTATTTTCATTGTTGTTCTATGCGTACAGATCGCTGTTTACCTTAAGTTCATCAAATATTAGCGTGAACCTGATATAGCTGGATAGAAGCAAAGCTTGGCTATTTCCGTAACCCTGACTTATACACTCTGTAGAACTAACTGCTACTGATGTTGTGATGTCATTATTTTGGTGACTGTGTTCAATATCACATCTACTTTGTCTTGACCGGACCCTAGATTCTCTTCCACGTCACCATTAATCGTTAGTAACACGACAATAAACGAGAGAGCTCAGCACAACACTGGAACAAGCAGTGGGGACTCGGCGGCACCAATAATCCAACACAGTTACTTGTGAAAGAGCTACTGCAAGATTGTTTCTCACCAACCTGTACAATGCAGAACACGAAGTTCAGCATCGCGCCGAGCGGTGCCACTTAGTCCACTGAAGAGCGCGGCCGGACGATCCATCCTTTTAAGCGCTTCAAATGGCGTGATTCGCCTCGGTGGGCCGCAGAACGAGGGATCCAGCTTGAGCAGTCCTACGCAGTTATCTACCTGTGGCAGTGGTTTCGGTGGAAAAGCACGCGCATGCGTAGTCGACACAAGGTTGTGCCGACACAATGCTGCTGACGCCTGTGCACATGGACGAGATGCGTAGTCGGTCGGTGCCAGGAAACGGCCATGGGCGTATCCAATCAGCCACAAACCGCGCTTACATGCATGCGACAAGTGGCGCATCGCATCGGATCACTTCAACGTTCTAGCACATCGCATCCGTGTAAACTGGGCTAATGGGGTAGGAAAGCGCATCACATTATTGCGTCAAACAGGGGCGGATTGAGACGAGTAAGCCGACTTTCGGAGCACGCGCAAACGCGATCGCACTGCATTAGGAATTATGGGAAGAGAATTTGCTGCGGACCTGCTGCCCTCGCCGATCTGCGGGACCGCAAGATCAGTGAGAAAATCATCGCCCCGAAGGCGGCGCTGGAAGCGCGACCATCGCACCAGATGCGCTACGTGCAGAAACTGGCGCATCGCATTCCCCGTAATGCGCTAGGAAATACGATGCGCTACTATCACATTCTATCGCATTCATGCAAACGCGTCTACAGGATCACTTGTACAATACAGAACACGTAACTCAGCACCGTGCGCCGAGCGGTACCGCCGAGTCCTCTGCCATAATCGCACGTGCGATGCCAGAGCGTTTTCTGTTTGCTTCGCTCTCTCGAGTGCTTACCTTCAGGGTATAGCAGTGCTGCATGAGTTTCAGTACAAATGATATTATCAGCCACACTAGTTATAGCCTGCAATTTACTTTCTGCAAATAGAAGACGTAAAAATCTATATAAGGCAAGTGTGTATGAAATTATCTTTTTCAGAAAACTTTGCCACAGTGACATATATAACGCATTCATGTAAATAAGCAAGCTTACAGTTGCGGCGTAACATGCTCCGTATCCTATAATTCGAACTACAAAAGAACGGACTAAATTTTTTTGCCAAACTGCCGAGCTTTCCATACTACGTATACATAGTGCAGTGAGCAATATTCCTTCGAGGAAATTTATTTATTTATTTATTTATTTATTTATTTATTTATTTATTTATTTATTTATTGAGTTTTGATACAATCTATACTTCACGTGTGCGCTTTATATGCTTCGATGCGGAAGTTTCACAATGTTTAAGGAAGGACACCAGCCGTAATTAAGAAATATATCTTTCTTCTTTTCTTTAATATTGCATAGTAGCGTATTGCGCAATATTGGGTGACAGGCTCCACTTCGGCCCCTGGCTAACAGTGTTTGACAAGATCGTATTAGCTCGAAGCCCCGAGTGAATTGACGGTCGAGCGGAGAGGCGTGAACGGGAAGAAAACGGGGGTTGGTGCGGCTTTTTTGCTATCGTTCTCAGTGAGGTACCCCATAAGGGTCAATGTAGTTCAGTCAGAAAATTAGCAACGTAGAAAAACTGTACAGGAGGCAGGGAAGCATATTAGTTTCCTACAAAATTTCCACCAAACGCTGCGCTTGATTGCTAACTTTCTGCGGTTCTCCGACAGGCTTCCCGTGCATGTTCGACTAGCAGCATGACATTCTTACTGTTCCTTTTTACATATTTGTCTGATGTTTCTTTAGAGGATATAAATGGTACCTTTTATAAAAATGGCATCAATTTTGTTCACGTTGTAAAGCACTGGAACTGTTAGGCATAGTTTAACTTTGTAGCAACACTCCTTGCTGTTTTACGCTATTGAAGCGGAGCAAGGAGGAGAAATTTTGTATTTAGAAAGGCTGCGAAGATGGGCCTGAGCTCATAAGCCCTAATAGACTGCAACTGTGCGCTGTGGAAAGAAAACAAAGAAAGAAGAAACGCAAGAGACATGAAGGATTATGATAACAACAATAAAGGTGTGATGGCGCCGTTCTAAAATGGCACCATGGCTCATAAGCGATGCAAAATACCACTGGCTCGTCCCAGGGCATTTCGCTCGTCGATCGGCTTCTATATGCAGAATAGCATGCAAGCGTTACTTATATGCCAGCAGAATTCTCTGTGTTTCAATATGAATTTCGGCTGCATGTTACACTCCTGCAACACGTGAAGGCGAAAGCCTGCGGCACACGTGGTAGTGCATGAAGTTATATGATCTGAGGCGTCCGTCTTGCAGGATATAACGAGCCGCAGTGTGAAGTAAAGGTATGGCGCTGTAGGTCAACCTCCTCAACGGCACATACGAGCACCTAACGCACTGCCAAACGTTATTTCGTTCTCTCTTCCGTGCTTACTTTCTTTGTTCTTTTTGTCTTTGTTTTTTCGTTCATTCTTTCCTTATTTCTTTCTCTCTTCCTTTCTTTCCTTTTTCCTTTCTTTCTTTCTTTCGTTGGTGGTGGTGGTGGTGGTGAAGTGTAGCAACAGGCGGGTTTAGCCTGGCGAACAAGGCCGGCAATTGCTCCGCCCGAGCGTCTCGCACAATACCGCTGAAGGATTTCACCATATGTCCATCAAACCGGTCTCTCTTAAGAAATCGATGAGGAGACGTGAAGTTTCTTTGCCGGCTATAACTGATCCCTCGGGAAATATAAAGTCTTGCAGGCGCGCATGCGGAAGGTCCTTAGTTTGCAGATTTTTCAGGAGAGTGTCTCTTTCATCTTGGAATTGCTGGCAGGACCACAAAAAGTGCTCAATGTCTCCTGTCTCGTTGCATGCCGTACAGTTCGGAGAATTGATTCGCCCCGTTTTAAACAACCAGGCCGGTGTATTAGCAGATCCTGTCCTTATTCGATATGTTTCTTCATTCAAATTCACCCATTGCATCTTTTCTTGCTTACGGGACTGAGACATTAATGAATACGATATTTCTTTTTCTCTTACTGGAAGGAATGAAGGAAATCAACTTTATTCGAGGTCCTGCAGGCTACGAGAGCTATGGGCTCTCATGGAATGGGCGTCTCCCACGACGGAACGGGGAGGTTGAGTTTCCTGGCGGCGTCGTAGACCTGCTGGACGGCCAAGAGTTGGGGAGCGAGTTCTTCGCTCCGGATTGCTTCCTCAAACTTGCGCTTGTCCTGTTCGTAGTTTATGTGAGCTTGCGAGCACGCCCAGAGTAAATGATATACGTTAAGGGATCTATTGCAATTGGTGCAATAAGACTTGTCGTAGAGCCCAGGCATGTAATGATGTAATCTGTTTTGCGTGGGGTATGTGTCTGTTTGTAGCATTGTAAGTGTAACCGGTGAGCTCGAGTGAGCGTGCGGTGTGGCGTGCTGTACTCTCTACGTTGTAGGTAGTAGTGTTTAGTGATTTCCTTGTATGTAGTGGGGGCGTCCTTGTTCTCCGAGTGGTCGGGTGAAGCACTGAAGTAGTGGAATATACACCGCTTTTTTGCGGGTATGAGCCATTGCAACGAACCACTAAAGGCTTTTGCCTAAAGAGAGATCTGTCTCTTTCCTTTGTTCGTAATCGGCTTCGTGTTACGTCTTTTCATCGACACACTTTTTTATAGCGCGGCTCTTGGTCGCCCGTTCCTGCGGCGTGCCTCGGCGTCGTTCCTCGGCGTAACCGAGCGAACGAGCACAGAACAGCGAACGAGCGAGCGAACGCAGGGCGCAGCGGGCCATGAAAAAATGCAGCGAGAGCGAAAAAGTGCGGAGAGGAAAGTGGGGAGGAGGGTGCAGTGGAACCATCAGGCTCAAAGCGGAGGAAGGTATGGCAAAGGGTCAGGAGGAAAGCGGAGTGACGGCGGCGAGAAGGGATGCGGCGAGACCAGTTACAAAGCGCTGGCATGGACTTCGGACCCACTACGCATGCGTTACTTCGCCTGCGCTACTTCGCCGCTTGAAAATGCGCTTCGCGCGAGCCAAGTGTTCCCGTGTTTACGCCTTCTTTCTGAACAATGAGCGACGCTACCGGTGGCAATGCTTTGTCTGCCGCTGCTGCTAAACGAGATGCACGAGCAGAGGCTCAGGGCCACCGCCGAGAGAACCCTGTCGTTCATAACCAAATTCTTTGCCTCAATATATCGCGATCTTAAAACACCTAAACAATTGCGGCCAAAATTCGCATTAAGTAGTATGGTAAGCACCCGTTAATATTTTTTAATTTGTCTAGTACTAGTATTTTACCGCAGCGCGATGACAAATTCAGAGGTTCCATTTAGAGAAATATCGTGCTTGGCTTGCAATAATTATCATATTTGACGGGGTAGTACATCTACTTCCCCTGCATAACAATTAAAAGTTTATGAGATTTAGTCAACCAATAATGAAGTTAGAATAAGCGTCAGGTAAGCATATGCGTAACAAGCAATATTTGACGAAGTAGTACGCCTACTTTCGCTATACACTTATAGACGTCTACTCTATGCAGCCACAGGATAATGAAGCCGGGGAAAGCATGCGAATGACCCTCTTACTTTAGTGTGTGTGTGTGTGTGTGTGTGTGTGTGTGTGTGTGTGTGTGTGTGTGTGTGTGTGTGTGTGTGTGTGTGTGTGTGTGTGTGTGTGTGTGTGTGTGTGTGTGTGTGTGTGTGTGTGTGTGTGTGTGTGTGTGTGTGTGTGTGTGTGTGTGTGTGTGTGTGTGTGTGTGTGTGTGTGTGTGTGTGTGTGTGTGTGTGTGTGTGTGTGTGTGTGTGTGTGTGTGTGTGTGTGTGTGTGTGTGTGTGTGTGTGTGTGTGTGTGTGTGTGTGTGTGTGTGTGTGTGTGTGTGTGTGTGTGTGTGTGTGTGTGTGTGTGTGTGTGTGTGTGTGTGTGTGTGTGTGTGTGTGTGTGTGTGTGTGTGTGTGTGTGTGTGTGTGTGTGTGTGTGTGTGTGTGTGTGTGTGTGTGTGTGTGTGTGTGTGTGTGTGTGTGTGTGTGTGTGTGTGTGTGTGTGTGTGTGTGTGTGTGTGTGTGTGTGTGTGTGTGTGTGTGTGTGTGTGTGTGTGTGTGTGTGTGTGTGTGTGTGTGTGTGTGTGTGTGTGTGTGTGTGTGTGTGTGTGTGTGTGTGTGTGTGTGTGTGTGTGTGTGTGTGTGTGTGTGTGTGTGTGTGTGTGTGTGTGTGTGTGTGTGTGTGTGTGTGTGTGTGTGTGTGTGTGTGTGTGTGTGTGTGTGTGTGTGTGTGTGTGTGTGTGTGTGTGTGTGTGTGTGTGTGTGTGTGTGTGTGTGTGTGTGTGTGTGTGTGTGTGTGTGTGTGTGTGTGTGTGTGTGTGTGTGTGTGTGTGTGTGTGTGTGTGTGTGTGTGTGTGTGTGTGTGTGTGTGTGTGTGTGTGTGTGTGTGTGTGTGTGTGTGTGTGTGTGTGTGTGTGTGTGTGTGTGTGTGTGTGTGTGTGTGTGTGTGTGTGTGTGTGTGTGTGTGTGTGTGTGTGTGTGTGTGTGTGTGTGTGTGTGTGTGTGTGTGTGTGTGTGTGTGTGTGTGTGTGTGTGTGTGTGTGTGTGTGTGTGTGTGTGTGTGTGTGTGTGTGTGTGTGTGTGTGTGTGTGTGTGTGTGTGTGTGTGTGTGTGTGTGTGTGTGTGTGTGTGTGTGTGTGTGTGTGTGTGTGTGTGTGTGTGTGTGTGTGTGTGTGTGTGTGTGTGTGTGTGTGTGTGTGTGTGTGTGTGTGTGTGTGTGTGTGTGTGTGTGTGTGTGTGTGTGTGTGTGTGTGTGTGTGTGTGTGTGTGTGTGTGTGTGTGTGTGTGTGTGTGTGTGTGTGTGTGTGTGTGTGTGTGTGTGTGTGTGTGTGTGTGTGTGTGAGAGAGAGAGAGAGAGAGAGAGAGAGAGACAAATGTGCAGCTATTTTGCCCGAGCAAAACATATCGCTAAGCTGAGACACTCATTGTCATGTGATGAGGCAATCAGTTTCTCAGCTTAGTTGTACTCTTGGCTCGGCCGAAGTAAGTACTGTACAGTTATGAAAGTCGTCTGTTAGAGCTTTCGTTCCGCCGTGGAGCGTTGCCAGAAAACTCAGCCCAGCTGTGTGCCGCCTCGCGCTGCTTAACAACCACCTGCAAGAGCACTGAGCCACGTAACCTCCTCGCACCCCTTTGTGTATATAGCGGAGTCGTGATGTCACAGGCAAGTGAAAGCTGGGCGCGGCAACAGACCTCTCGTCTCCTCTACTCCGTGCATACGTGCTGCTGTCGTGGGAAGATCAAAGAAAGTCTGGGCGCCCGCAGAAGAAGCGGCTTACCAGAAAGAGCGCCGTACTGACGAGCGAGAAGCGATGCATCGCTGCCGAGCTGATCCGGAACACCGCGCCGAAGCTGCGGCTGAGAAGAGGCGACGCCGATTCGAGGATCCCAAGTTTCTGTCCAGGGAACTCGAGAGTTGGCGCTTGAACGCTCGACGTCACTGAGAAAGCAATCCTGGCTTGCGACTGCTCGAAAACTTCCAGCGCCAAGCCCGCGGATACGCGGGGGGTGCGAACGGCCAATTCCAGCGCGAATTTCGGGGCATAGAGTTTTGGGCACAGCTGTCGCGTCTGTCACCTACAAGGAAGCACGGCGCGCGACTCAGCGGGACTACGAGAGACGAAGGAGAGCCGATCCTGCCCATCACGCCGAGGCCACCGCCGACAAACACCGTCGCCGAGCCGAGGATCCCGGCCAGAGACAACGAAGGCTGCCGACTGAATGCTCGGCACCGCCAGTAATTGGTTCCGGGCCTGCGCGTCACCGAGAACTTCCAACGGTAAACCCGCAAGTCCATGGGGTGTGCGAACGACCGCTTCCAGCGCGAATTCCTCTGCATATAGTTCGGGCACAGCAACCGCGTCTATGACCGGCTCTGGTTTGACGTGAATCTCGCCATGGTGAACTCGGTGCGGAACTTTGAACAGAAGAGCTCTGCCTTGCAAGTGCTTCCCGAAGCCTTTCCTGACGCCACCAACCACGACGACGACCGTCAGACGCCATGGACGAGGACTGGATCGACGATGATGGCGACTGGTACTGAAGCACTGTAGATAATAAATTGTGATCACGTACAGTGACTTGTATGCGTGTGACTTGTTGGGACTTGTGTGGCTTAGCGGCCATGCCGAGTATGACTTCACAAGAACTTCGCGAAACTTAGCAAAACTTGGCGATACTTAGTATGAGCATAATTAAGCCATGCATAACCTCGTAAGACTTAGCAGAACCTAGCAATGCATGGTATGAGCCTAGCCAAGCCATCAATAACATCGCAAAACTTAGAAAATGCTAACAACACTCAGTGTGAACCTAGCCAAAAAGCCATGCAGAACCTCGCAAAACTTTGCAAATCCTAGCAATACTTCGCAAAAGCCGGAAGTAGCTCCGCTGTGCAAGCCTAGCGTAGCCTTGCACCACTAGTGCAGACTGCCCATATTTTTTTCTTTTGTTGTCTGGTACGTTGAACAGTCATACTGTGATTTATAAAGGGAAAATGAGACATCCACCCAAACGTAGCAAATTGCTACAAAGGAAACTCATAAGGGTTTCTCGAAAGAAAAGACTCGCAGTTGAAGGAAAATTCGCCCTGGTCTGGGGCTTGAACCCCGGACCACCGTCTTTCCGGCGCAGCCGCTCTACCATCTGAGCTAACTACGCGGCTAGCAGAATGCAGAGCGAAGTCTAATTTGTCAAAAAACTCGAAGCAAAGGCAAGAGTTTGACCTAACAGTTCTGCGGAATCCCGCATGGTGGAGAAAAGTAATTTATAAAGGGAAAATGAGACATCCACCCCAAGCCTTGCAAAGTGCCAAGAAAGAAACCAATATAGGTTTCTCGAAAGAAAAGCCTCGCAGTTGAAGAAAAATTCGTCCTGGTCCGGGACTTTCTGGTCCCTTTATAAATTACTTCTCTCCGCCTTGAGGGCTTCCGCAGAACTATTACGTCAAGTCGTACTGTGAGTTGGCTTTCGTGCTATGTACCTGTAAGCTCATGCACTGTTTGCTTATCCACCACAGCAGTCGCAACTCGAACCTCATGCAATATTTAAGCTTATGAATGAACGCAGCATAACAGCCAAATCAGGATGCATTGCGGGGGACACCTACGCAGCGATGTCACGAAGACGAAGGCGATGTATGATGGTTTCTAAGGGCAGGTACTATAACAGTGGTATACAAAGATATTGGATTAGATAAACTTTATAAAAGGTTGTTTATTTAGTTACATTGAAGGAGTACGTGTGTGCCTCTTACTCTATTCTGGTGCATTGGCCAGTATGGCACATACCGAAGAGTTAAATCAACAAAACGTATGTTAACAAGATAATCAGTTGAATGAAATGTTGTATTTCCATTAAGACGACGGCATGATATAGATATACGTATGTGCTGATATTTTATGTTAAAGCTCTATGTAGGAATCTTTTTTCTTTATTACACAGAACTGAAGTACGCTTACTGGCAATGCTTGGTCAGTCGTCTTAGAGGTGTTATATAATCTCATTTTCTGGTATTTCCATTCGGCGCACATGTAATATTGGCATATGAATCCTCAAATACGAGTATATCCACCGAGTGTCTGCAGCAATTATTTCACAAAAAAATCGTCAATTTACCATGCTTAGTTATTCGCAAAAAAAAACGAAGATCTTCCCTAAAAACTGTGTTTTATTACCACTAGCCCCCACTCACTATATGGACGCCAATTGCTGGCATGCCTTACAAAAATCTCATGCACGCCCACGCAGGACGTAGGCATACCTACGTAGGCTCCGTAACTTGCCGCATGTCTAAATTTTGACTTAGTTCTCTTAGCACCGTCTTTGTCCTGTCTTCGTTTTCGAGCCCTCCAACGCGATACCTTCACAGGTGAAAAAATTCTCAAGTACCTTTGGCTTCAGCATACTGCTGCTTCATACAAATCATCAGCGTCGAAGACCGATCATGTCTTCGTCAACTCTGCTAAGTCTTCCAGAAATACTGCGTTCTGCACGTAGACGCAAGACAACATACGCAAGCACACACGATAACTGGTTGTCCTTAACACGCGTAAGCCACGTCTAGCTACTATTCTTACTTCATATAGATGTCTAATAATTCGCCATCGCAATCAATGTTTCGCCTCTCGGGCGAAGCTGAGACATTGTTTGATCATCTCTTTTCCTTTAACCTTTCTTTATCTTTTTTTTTCTTCTTTAGACCTGAGCATAACCAGTTACTTGCTCATTGCAGGATTAAAACATTTAATTATGGGGTTTCACGTGCCAAAACCAATCTCTGATTATGCGGTGCGCTGCACTGGAGGACTCCGGAAATTTAGACCACCTGGGGCTCTTTAACGTGCACCAAAATCTGAGTGCACGGGTGTCTTCGCATTTCTCCCCCATCGAAATTCGGCCGCCGTGGCCCGGATTCGATACCGTGACATCGTGCTCAGCAGCCCAACACCATAGCGACTGAGCAATTACGGCGGGTTTATTGCAGGACTATGGAAAATGATAACGCAGACAAGGCTGCTCGAGCGTCAGAAGAAGACCGCTGCAATTTCACTCCCCTCTGCAGCAATGGTGCTGCAAGGTATTTTCGCCACTTGGCGCGCACACTCTTGTTAGCAGAGATCCTCCTATAATAAAGCGCACAAGCCCACGCTTATACCGGGTGTTCAAAATTAAGCTTAATGGTTTTATTAAAATTAGGCACTGGGAGGCCCGTGAATACCACCTGTGCAAATACGTTATGTGGCCAGGGGGACACAAAGTGAAATGATATTATGGCTGTCAGCAGCCCAATTAGCTAAAATTCAATAAAATGAAATGGAAGGGGGGCAGTTGTCATCTTTGCCGACGCATCCACCCCGTTGTCAGACTAAACGCCGTACGCAACAGCCGCGTCACATCAAGGAGGAGCTTTGCGCAGATCCTAACTCTCTTGCATGCGTAATGCGTAATGCGCATGCGTAACTCTCTTGCATGTGAACGACAATAAAAATTTGGAGTCTCGGAGCACAGACACGCTAGAAGAATTCTTCCAACTGATACCGTGTAGGAACACGACTGCATCTAACTTCTCAATACAAACATACCCACTCACTGCAGTCAACAAACAGTTTGTTACTTGGGCTGCTGACAGCGATAATTATCATCTCATTTTGTGCCCCCCTGGCCACGTGACTTATTCACACAGGTGGTATTCGCGTGCCTCCCAGTGTCTCATTTTAAGAAAACCATAAAGCTTAATTTCGAACGAACACCCTGTATATCATTAATAGTAATGGCTGCGTGAAAGTGCTAGGGCAAGAGCGCCGCGCACGGTCTTTTCGGCTGTGAAAATCACATCGACCACTTACTGCGCCATCGCCTACGATTTTGTCTACAAGGATAATTATTGTAGAAATCAACATGACGGCTGTGCGATGGGCCACTTTCTTTGCAGGTGCTAGAAGAACACTTGCCCACCACTTACCGGCCCGCAAGACAGTGGATACATTTTCGTGCTTCTTGGGAACGACTGATTTGTGAAAATGTTTTTGACTGCGCGATACCATCTGCGAACGTGTACGCGTTGACCACGTCTTTCCTTCCTCTTTCTGATCTCTCTTGCCTCTCCTTTATTTTTCCGCGGCATAAAGTAGCCAACCAGACGCTTTCTGGTTAATATATTCACCTTGTCCCTTTGTTTTACCCTCCTCCATTAGCACTGCTCGGCTCTGGTATAGTAATTAGGTGTTCTTTCTAGAAGTAGACAACACACTACCGAAAAGTTTAGAACACTCTACAGTTAAGTATAACTATATGCGAATGTATAGTAACTTTGCTGCGAAGGCTCGTAGGCGATCTCTCTACGGGAAGAAGTACTGGCTCGAAGAACATCCAACTCATCACGTCCGAGTTTTTCAGAGCTGAGCCACGATACACAGGTGATTTCAGCGAGTGTGAGATACCAATGGAAGAAATTTCAGTTCATTGCCGATATTTCTGAAAGGCGAAGCTGGAGGTTGTTGGCTGCAGCTTCTTTTCTTTTCTGTAACGAAACCTGTCTTTTCTTCAAAGGAAACTAAAGGCTCTCTTGCCATAACCTCCCCTATCTTAATTCTCTCATGTAATCTGTACAAATTTCTACTTCCTATACATCACCGCTAAATTGAATCAATAGAAGTGAGACATACACGGCAAATACAAATGTTAAGGCGTTTCTTTATTATTTGACATGGCTACTGACATTTTTTTTTGCCAGTACCTCCAAACGCTACACTCTTGGAACATCCAAAGTATGTACATTAGTAATGTCAGCAGGATGTGAATGCTACTGCACTGTCACGTGGTCGACGCGCGTGCTTTCATTCTGGCGTCCTTCATTCAACAAAACGCCTGCAAAAAAAATAGAAAACAATACACAAGAATAGAAGTACGCACAAAACAAACACTGATAGAGTAAAGTAAAAAGGCAGTGCGAAATAAAGTAGTTCATAGTTCTACAGACAAAAAGAAAAGCACATCTGCCAATCACTGAACAGATTTGTTTGACCGCTACAATTAAATCGAAGACTTACAAGCAGGTAACCTGCAATGACGACTTACACAATAAAAGATTTACAGTAGCAGGAACAGACATATACAACTTTACGCAATGGTGCGGAAGGAGAACAGCAACGAGTGACGGACGTCAACAGAACGGCACATCCGAAAGCAAGGTCCGTACGTACACGCCCTAAGGTTTAAAAATTAGTGCGTTGTTTTGAAAGTGAACACAAACAAACGACACATGACCCATTCATTATTTGGCAATGGACTGCTGCTGATAACTCAGCTATGCCTTACGATGATGACATTGGCTGATGATAATGATGTAACGCATGTAATGGCACAATGTTCCTGCCTTAAAGGACACAGTGTTTTGATGAGAGTCAACAACGTCACGAAGCGAAGCCAGACGTTGCTTGAAAATAAAGTCCGCGGCTAAATATCATTCTATATTTGTTTGGTGGTGTTTCAAGTGACAAATTCAGATGAACTTCTTGTCTGTTTTTTTTTTCTTTGCTTCGGACAGATTGGAGAAGCTGACGAGACATTGACAGGTCTTAGAAAAAATACATTTTTTTACATTTCATTCAAAAAATGTAAGTCTACGCAAAACAAATGAAAAAGGAAGCTCCAATCTTTTCTGTGCTTTTTTGTGCACGACTTGGTTGCGAAATATAAGAATAAACGACACACTTGTGCAGATAACCTCAAATGTAGGCAAACATATTTTTATGCTAGCTTTTGGTAATGGAAATACAAACGGTTTTTAGGTTGTTTTTCTTCACAAGTAGAGAGACGCGGTAACATTCTTCAATTCAATGACCAATACTCTGCGTCCTGTTTAATAGCACCTTCGTACATGACTTCGTAACAGGCGGTCGTCGGCCAAGATGAATGAAGCGAGGGCCGGCTAAATGTATTTGCTTTGTGCGTTGACAAATTGGCGGGATTGTAAATCGCGGCATCTAATGTGCCAAGAAAATTCTCAGTTAAAGGATGGACTTTAGAGCTCATATGAATGGTGCTCCTTGTTGAACGGTCGGCAAAAAACTACAACGTCACACGCTCACACGACTGCTCGCTGGAGGACCTCAAAGTATTGTACAGCACTTTCTCAAGAAAGCTCAGATAGCAATGGATGCTTTGAGACGACTTTGTGAGTGCAGTGATATTGATTTACAAATGAACGTTAGGAAAGATAATTTTTACAAGAGAAATTCGGCATACGCGTGATACGCAATACTCGATGTCTGGAATTTTCTCCTTCGCTTGCGCCATGAGCCTCAACAGCGGCTCAAATGCAGCGTCCGTGATGCCTCCTCTAGCTTGCTGAATACTGCCAATAAGCTTTGCTTTTTATTGCGTTTTCTTTAGTCAGTCCACTTCCAATCTATAAGCCATATGCCAAGACCTTTCAAAGCAAGCACATCCTGCTTTCCAGTACTATTCACCTTTGATCTTCGGTATTCGAACACTTGCGAATCGCGCACGTGCTCTCCTTTCGGCACCGTCGGACCAATTTGAATGTAGTTTGTTGCATTTACAGGAAGAATCTAAAATCTGCCAATTGTTTATAAGAGACTTTCATTTAGGCTCACCATAAATTGTTCTTGCTAGAGTGGCCGGAAATCGAAAATTTTCAGGAAAATAAAGCACAAAAGAAAAAGTAGTCTTTAAAATTCTAAATAAATACAGGTACCTCCCTTTCTGCGGAATGCATCAATTGGGTTGTGAAAAGCACAAAAAGTGTATTTATGATACGTTGCTCTCAATTATGCCGGTAATTTGTTCACTAAACGCTAGCAACGCCGACTCCAACAAACATAATAATTCAAATGAACTGCGGAATTCTATGGCACATTTTTACGATCTCAACAGTTTACTACAAGCCGTTTAGATAATTGTGATCGCTTCGACGTGAAGTTAGTGTTTAGTAAAAGGCGTGGGTTCATTTCAGAAAATTAATTTCGACAAGTTCTTCCAAACATTTGAGACCCTAGCCGAAATCCATACTTTTAATCGTCAGTTCAAAGTGTAAATTTTGCTTATATAAGGGCGCTCGTCTGTCACATGGCCGGCACCTGTACCTTTCAGGGGTAAAACAAAATCGTTAATTGGAAGAAACGAAGTTTGCTATTTTTTTCTTTATTTGTGGTGATGAAATACGACACCAAGAGAAGCGCATTAAACAGTAAACAGACGTTACGAAAACTACATACATTACTCAAGTTTTTATTTCTGATTTTTCAGTGATTTTCCAGTTGGTAGAAATTGAAGCAAATGCTTTAACTACAGCTTCCTCATCACAGGTGCAGTTTGAACACGCTGACGTTCACCATTGAACAAACCAGCACATTTAAGTTTGCAAAACTTATTACTGTGTAGATATTAAGCTTCTCTAAATGCAACGTACTTCGGTGAAACCAGTTCAGCGACAACCCACGAAGGGAATTTCTGCGTTTGACATGTGGCTTAATAGAGAAGTCGCAATTATTCTCGAGCCACCAAATCTGTCACTGCAAATAACTCATGGTACGTAGCACAAATTCCTACCAACGTGCTCCGCTTCCTGTCGTTTCATGTGCCTCGTCGCCACATCGCTCACTACCACAGCAATAAAACAACGCCGTATAGTACCGCAACGCGTTAAATCTCATAGGTTAAAGCTTTCGAGCAAACGGCGGACTGTTCATAGCGACATTCAACACTGTCATCAAACAGATGTCCACCGACTTTGCTGACTTTAACAAACCCTTCATAACAACTCTGAGCAGACTTTGGCTCACTTCATAGTGCGCATTTAGTGCCTATTAAGTTCTGGTAGAAACTACAAAGAATGCACAAGAAAGCGCACGCACGGCATACAAACTAAATAAACACGTTCTTGACAACATGTTTTACGTCGTACCATAAATTTCATGTCTGTTCAAAAATATAAAACCCAAAGAAAAGCGGTAACTGCTTTACAAGGTGATGAGTGATAATCAATGTTTTCCAGCTCATGCCTCGTTTGTTTTAAAAAAACTGTACAAGATCTCGCCAACAGTTTGTACAGAGACGGGGACGCATATACCTTTGTTTTTCAGACGAAAATACACAGAAACAACCAAAAGTAATGTTGTTCTGTGTGTCACGTGACACGATAGCATGGCGAAGCCGCGCTGAACTTTAGAGGTATGGAAGAAGAGTGACTGAGACCATGAAGTGCACCTGAACAGAATCAAAGGGACGAATTCACAAAGCGTTCACTTTATAAGAACTGTCTATCATTGGCCAGTTTCCATTCCAGAACACGACCAGCTTTGTGAATGCATTGCAAGAGGTCAAATAAGAAGTTTTCATCTTCTTTAACGTTATATTACGATTGCTATCATGATTGGTCCTGTGCACGTCCTATGAAACGCTTGTAAACTGCTGGAATGATACCGTCCTGGTAACACGGTGGACTTAATTTGGTCAGCAGTGAATATTTCGCAAGAGATAGTTAAGTAAGATAGTTCTCCAAGAGATTCATTTCTCGAAATAGACGTGCCGAAACCACGATGTGATTATGATGCACGCCGTAGTGGGGGCCTCCGGATTAATTTCGTCGGCCTGGGGGTCTTCAATGTGTATGCAATGTATGGTACATGGACCTTTTTATATTTCGCATCCATGGAAACCAAGAACTTGTATAGTTCAATAACTTGACGAAGGAAGTGCATGCCTTCGACCTGTTCATGTGTACCGTGTTCATCAAATTTAGCTGATTTACTTTATGCGTTGCGAAATTAAATTTCTTTAAGCCAACGCGTGCTTAACTGGTATCATAGCAGCAACATGAAAGGTGCCTCGAACTTGAACAATGTAGCAGACGACAGCCAATCAAACAGCGGACTGAGAACCATGCTCCCTCAAAAATGTCTACCAGCACAAATGAATCGATTCAATTCACTGATATTCTTATTACGAAACATCATTCCAGCGCACAGAAAACAAGGACGAGCAGAGAGGGACAATAAGAAGGCCATAACTTCAAGTTGAAGTCCGGTGTTCTTCTTGTCACTTGCTGCTCGTCGTGGTTTTTTTTTTGTGTGTGTGTGTGCACTGGAACGATGTTTCCTAATGCAATTCACAACCAACTAGCCCAGCTGTCCACGCCTAGCAGTGTCCCTGATATTCGAAGCATACCTGACGAGGTCTGAGTGTAGATCACCACAGGTTAAATGGTCTACGAAAATGGAACAGCCTTGTCGGCACTTACACGAGTAACATTGGTAACTGGAAAAAAGTTGCGTTTTCTTTGAAGACAACTGAACGCGCACATGCGGTAGTGAAGGAAAGTGGCAGGCTAATGGAACATTTCTCTTTTCGGCGTATATTTTATCTTCTAGAGTAATCAAATGGGAATTAAATGTCGGTTGAGCAGAGCAGTTGCCGCTGGAAAATGGCATCGATTAAAAAATATTTTAACGTGACTCCGGAATCGCAATATTCTTAAACTTCAGCTTTCAGTCCTTACCGCAGTGTTTCACCAATGTGGCAATAACGAAGTTTTGAGAAAGCAAGTCACACATGTGTCTTTTTCGTGGCGTCGAGAATGAACTTTGTAACAAGGAGTGCAATTACGGCAATTCAGCGATCCGATTTGGATAAAGACGTCCAAAAACGACAACAAATATATAATTATTTATCTTCACGCTCGTGAAATGGGGGACCGGCTAAACATGTTTGGTTTTCAGTCCGTCGACGTTGTGTCGATACTGATAACATAATTACTGTTACTCACCGCAGTATAGAACTAGTGATTTTTTTTTTCGAAAGCAGCGAGGTGACTGTCCTTCGTGATGAAAGCTGCGACGTGAATGATAAGCAAGAACAGCACAAGAACACTTATTGTAGAAATCTCACACTTCATATAAGTACAATATAGCTGCCTCCGCTGTGACGCAGTGATATATTTTCACCGCGTTAAAGGACATGTATAAACAAGACAGATATACGAACGACCAGCGCACTAAAATCGTAACGCGCTGAATGAAAGCAAAATAGTACAATTCGGGAACAAAGCTCTTCTTAATCACTTCCACGCACACTCACATGAACCGCGTTCTCCTATTTCTTAATCAAAAGCTTGAGTTTGTTGACCATGGTAGTGCAAAAAATTCAAGCGAGAAAAAAAAGTATTCGCTCATTTGACTATGCGTAAAAGAACCTTTGACACGTTCGTTATAAGTAGAAAATTATTTAGCGGAAAGTTATAATCCATCGCGGGTATCTCGCTGACGGTTCCAACACTAAACTGATAAATTGAGCATGTGACATTCCTAATACTTTGTCATGCGCCGCGAATTATGCATGACGTTGGGTGCCGAACTAATTCGGCACAATATTTTTTTTTCTCCTGGCTTCTCGGAGGGCTGTAGTACAACCTAATTGGATGGGTTTGCTTTTTCTCTGCTCGGTGATTGAAAACCTTTACTGCGCAGCTTTTTCAGCATGAGTGTCAGAGGGGCATCGTTTATTAAATCCTTTCATTGTCATTTTTTGTTGTTGTCGTTTCCACGGCTTCTTTTTGATAGGCAGACCAGTCAACAGGTCCAGTTAAAAGAAATTTTCGTAACCTGGTGCTAGTTACAAGAGTAGTTGATGCTAGCCGCACTGACATGCCTTTCTTTCACGTATTTCAAAACAGTGACGTGTGAGAAATGCTGGGATCCTACATGCACACCTACATGACTGGGAGCAGGATTTACCATCAGAGTACATGATTCATATTACTAGCGTGATATAAAGCGGACGAAAAGATGCAGACAACACGAACGAACAACACCGCCAGCGTTCGCAGTGTCTAGATCATGGTGTCTTGTTTATATTGCGCTAGTACCATTATTTGAGAACGTAGCAATCAACTAGCCTGTGTAACAGCATCACTTTCAGAGTTCACGCTTTCATCCTTTCTACTCTCAGAAACGGTCAGAACGCGCAAGCTCCCTCAGGAACAGGATTTCTCTCGATGCGCCGGGAGCCACCGAAGACAAAGATCGGTGGCTCGAAGCGCAGCTTCGGCAGAAAAGAGGGACAGCGAATCGGGCGTGCGTGATCAGAAAGAAAGCCTAAGCGTCGCCCGAGTGTAAGCGGCTCCAAGAACCAGGCCAAGCAGAGGAAGCGTGCAGGAGCAGCAGCGACCAGCGCCCAACAGCGCCGGCGGCCCGGCGGCAGAGCGGTCCAGGAAGGACGTGTCTCCGTCCACGGCCTGCTTCAGCGGCAGCTGGTTGGCGGTCCGGGCGTCGAACTCGCCCGATATGGACCCTGCAAACGCCAAGCAACGCGAGCAGCTTACGGTTTGCTCCAGGGAGGGGGGGGAGGGGGGGCAATCCCTGCATCTCGTTTCAAAGCCTAGCGCAGATCATTTTGGGGCCATAACCTTCCATTCGGTCTTCATTCTTATCCCCCTTCGTCACTGGCTCGTACAAGACTTGAACGACGCCGCGCCACCGCAAATATAACCTTATAAAATGCAGGCTCTGGGGCTGCATTACGCAATATTTCTTTCCCTTTTCTTCAAGCGAAGCTTCTGTTGCCTCACTCGTGTCGGCGTCGGTGTTGGCGTTGCCGTAGGAAAAAACCAAGCCGCGCGAAAATAAAGTGCTTGTCGGGCTGCGGATTCGAATCACCAACCTCCAGGTGGCGAGACCACCACGCTAGCCAATTCAGCCACTGTCGGTTTATCATACCCGACCTTTAAAGCAGGGTTTTATATGCATAAAGAAGTAGGCGCAGGTGCACCCTCCCTCCAGAGGAGGGAAAGGGTAGATCGCTTGTTTCCTCGTCTCCGCCCGCCGTTTCCCACCAGTTCAGGCCCGGCAGTCACATGGGGAGGCCGCATTTGATTAGTTCTGCCGAAGAGCAAGCTGCGTTGAAGGAACGGCAGCGGGAGCGGCCCGCACGTCGTGCGTTCGGCCAAAGAACAGGCGACGTTTGATGAACGCCACCGTGAACACGCTTGAGAAACGGCTCGTCCTCGCCGTGAGGAAGCGCGAAGCCGAGGCGTTACGACAACGAAGATGCGCGGATCCTGAGCTTCGCTTTTCACCGTAGTGGAAGGGCGGAATATTTAATGAAATTGACAAATAATTCGACAAGATAAAAACTAAAAGAGCAATGTTGAAAGCGTCAAGGCAATAATGTGCCGTGGCGGCATTGTTTAGGTTAGTGCGTGTTTTTATATTGTATTTCTTTTTATGCAACATAGCACTATACTTTAGCATTTGCATCAAGAAAATTGAGTATAGGGGACGTGAGAGTGTTTTTATTTTCTATGTCTTTCTTCGTGTTTAGGTGTGACTTTATATATTCCCTAACAAATATAAGAATAGCAGTGTCAATCTGACTTCCGAGATGAATCATAAAGGGCGATCTGGACTGCATCGCGCGTGTTGGGGCCGCAAATGAACATGTATGTATTGTATTATGTATTGTATTATGGGGTTTTTACGTGCCAATATCACTTTCTGATTATGAGGCACGCCGTAGTGGACGACTCCGGAAATTTCGACCACCTGGGGTTCTTTAACGTGCACCTAAATCTAAGTACACGGGTGTTTTCGCATTTCACCCCCATCGAAATGCGGCCACCGTGGCGGGGATTCGAACCCGCGACCTCGTGCTTAGCAAGTGTGTGTGTGTGTGTGTGTGTGTGTGTGTGTGTGTGTGTGTGCGTGCGTGCGTGCGTGCGTGCGTGCGTGCGTGCGTGCGTGCGTGCGTGCGTGCGTGTGCGTGTGTGTGTGTGTGTGTGTGTGTGTGTGTGTGTGTGTGTGTGTGTGTGTGTGTGTGTGTGTGTGTGTGTGTGTGTGTGTGTGTGTGTGTGTGTGTGTGTGTGTGTGTGTGTGTTTATGTATGCATTCAGTCATTCATTCTATCCTGCCACCAATGCTGTGCGATATTAAAATAAGCGAAGCGACGTAGTAGAGAAGTCGGTAAGGACAGCACGTAAGAATGATAAACACGGCAGGAAGCAGACAGCCAAAGCACTACTGCGTGTAAATTATAGTTTTAGTCCTGAAAACAAACACAGCAGGATAGCTGCCACTGAAATCGGCGCCCTCTATCGGTGAACACAGCGCAGTGATATGCGCACGAATTATTGAGCGTCGGAACGTACATTATTCCTGCTTTGTAAAAATGCACATACTATAAGAAATAATGTCGAACTATTTGTGACGATACTCTTCGTTGATGTTCGCGAAATTGTTTCCTCAATAAATTTTGAATATGCGTGACCCTACAACTTATCTGCATGCAACTTGAACACATAGCGAAGGTAAATAAAACGCATAACCATGAATTGTCGGCAGCGTGTGCACTCTGTGAAAACTGAAAAGAAATGCTTCGCCATCAGAGAAATATTGCTATGGCGTCTGAATTCGGTTGCTTAGCGCAGTTTCAGGTATTTCAAGTTTCAGGTAACTAAACCCTTAACAAGTTCTTTCTTTTTAATCTTTCCGCATTTCTTAAAAATATTCAGTGATGTGCCCCTCTCCAGTAATGAACAGGTTCATGGCCTGCTGTTTTATTTCTTGCTCACTCTCCTTCTCCTCTGACGGCGTGCTTTCTATTCATTACAGGCGAAGATGAGTCAACAGTGAATGGTCATTAATCTACAACAATGTTGCTAACGCGCTTTGAACCATTAGTGGTGGAATTCAGTGAATCGGAATAAAAACGTGTTCTCGCTTGCTGCTGCGCCTTTATCTAACCATTTTATTTAAACGTTATCTCTAACAACGTGGTGCGACGGGCACGATAGAATATTAGATAGCACGTTCACCTAGAATACCTAAACATGTCACGCAACTCGGCTGGCACTTACAACAGAGTATGCTCGCAGACGTGAACTAAGCGACATGGCAGCAACCAGCCATGAAATCATGAGCCCGTTTCAACATACTGTACTGTAGGCTTACCTTTCTTGAGTGTGAACAGGTCGTCTCGATACTGAACCTTCAGAAACGTGGTGAGTTCTACTTCAAACACTTTGTTGGGGTCGTTTGGAATCTCCGGCGGGATGGAGCGTCTCCTTCGACCGTAGCCGTACTGATCGTTGCCGCACGGAACCTGGTGAAGAAAATAATTCAAATTGGCCACATTGCACCGAGGGTTATTGGTTATGCCAGCAACAGTCAATAAGCTTATGCAGCTAAGCAAAGCTCGAAGATTCATTTACAAAAGTGAGAACTAATGTTGTCCGAGCACCGTGAACGGAAGAGACCGAGTAAACTGCGAGAATATGAGCTCACCATAAATGTGCAAGCTGGGTCAATATTCAGAAAACCGAACGTTTCTTCCAGCTAGTAGCATGAAGCTACAGCCGAAAGAGAAGTTGCATAGCTGAAGAAAAATTCACTCTGGCAAGGAGATTGAAACCGCAACCACTGCCTTTCGGCAACACATGCCCTTTGTGTGCAGGCTTCGTTTGCAGCTCTGTCTTATTTTCCTGCGGCTGATATTCTTTTTCGCAAAGAGGGTGAGACTTGAAAAAAACAGAGGTACATAGGGCTGTATCTTACGCCTTTGCATTCCTTGATGCACACGTTGACGGTGCCAACAAAGAGCACGTAGTTCGACTCGGGAAACTTGAAGGCCCTGAACTTGGCTGAAAGCGTGTCGCCACTGTCGAGAGTCTCAAAATTGCCAAAAATGTATGGGTCGATGGAGCACCTGAAACACAACCAAACGGTAACATCATTGTTATCAACATCCTTTTTCAAGTTAACGGCAGAATTAAGGGTTCTACCTTTGATTTCGAATTACCCCTTTACTAAGTCAGCCGACTCCATTAAGCACTCCGTCAATCAATTGCATTAGATTTGCCTCAGTGCTCACACCTTGAGGTACAACGTGTACTTAGACTATGGCCTAGTGCCGCTTTTGCGTGCCATTCTACAAAGGCACATTTGACTTTTATTTGAGAGACTGGAGTCAAATAAATACTTTAATTATGCATTTTGTGTTATGTGTTTGTTAAGTGTCGCATTTCATTTATCATCGCATTCACCTGGAGTAGCATAGTAGGCATGCGGACTGGCAAACCTCCACACTGTTTTTTAAAGACTCGTATTCTCTCTTTCTCTCCTTCTCTCTCCATCCTATCTTTTAGACTGCAAATAGCCTGATCACCA
The DNA here is from genome assembly GCF_050947875.1 of Dermacentor variabilis. Lineage (NCBI taxonomy): Eukaryota > Metazoa > Arthropoda > Arachnida > Ixodida > Ixodidae > Dermacentor > Dermacentor variabilis. Next base: position 30,680,404 of record NC_134572.1, on the reverse strand, counting down.
TATTGCACCACTTAATCCTCTGCCGTCCTCGGCTGCCTTTTCATTCCTTTGAAAATGTTCTGTTATTCCAAACACCCACCGGCTAAATGGTCTACGGATTGCATGACCTGCCCAAATCATCCACCTAATCTCAGCTAAAACATGAAACAAAACAAATTTTGCCTTTCACACAGAATCTTCGTTTTCACTGAACCTACAAAGGATAAGTAAATAACGGTGCAAGGGGCCTAATTAAGCGAGAACAGTGCTGTAGGGAATTCTTGCCTACTTGTTTTTTTTTTCTTTTGTTCGTTCTTTTTTGATGAAACCAGCATCGTTAAGTTTTGTTTCTGCCTCTCAGACACTGATTTGATTCCTTTTTACTTGACGAAATATCGCCGAATGCTTAACTTTTAAAACAAAGGACCAAACTTAAGCTTCATAGAAATAATGGAAATCTTTTTCTGATTTGCACATGTCTTCTGCGCAATCCGATTATGCATTGTAAATCTGCGGCTTCTAATTACGCTCCTAAATATGCACAAGAAATTCGCATTGGGGCAACAGCGCCTGTCAGTGCCACATTTTTGTTACGTAAGCATGTCGTTTACAATGCTAATGAGTGCGTACTTCGCGATATTGGCGCTAATTTTGGCCCGTCACTTGATCTTGTTAGAAACTGCCAAAGATGAAAACTACAGGACAGACCAATAAGCCTCAAATTTATCGATGCTGGAGTATGCAACGATTCCTAAAAAGCAACGCCTCGGCAGCTTGACTGTGACGTCATCAAGGACGGCTGACCCTTTATACAGAAGCCCTGTTTTCTACAATCTATGTGTTGCCTGTATCCTCATCTGCAGTGAATAAGCTCTTGATCTTTACGCATGACACCCATGACACAAAGCAAAAACTTGTTCATTCTCATCAAGGACATATCCTAACGTGTCAGAAACCAGTGTTTAATTGGAACTACACGGCTGGTCACAGTTCAGAGCATCACACTGAAGTGACATTTAATATCAAAGCATATCTATGTTTCGTAGTCGAGTTTTATGGAGTCCTATTATTCAGGCCAAGCCTTTAAATAATTTCAGCTTTAATCGGTGATTCAATGCTGATTAAGGGTTCGCTGTGCGCTGAGTCCATCCTGTGCAAGGACAGAGAAGCTATAACATGGAGGCTGTTAGAAAGAAAAAATAAGTCAATTTATGCCCATTCAAACAAAAACGCCTACTGGACGCCAATGTGGAAAGTGTGCGTTAGACACGGAATATTGTGCAGCAGTGAACGCCACCGATGAAACCAAACTGCTCCAGATCTCGGAGGCTGTGCTCACCCATTCATAACGATCACTTCTTCCTGCTTGTTGGCGCTGTCTGTGACTTTCAGGTAACTGGTCAGGATGCCATAGGTGCCTGCAGAAATAGCGAAGGAATAATAGTCGTCTAGAAAAAGTTGGTGTTGCAGAAGCAACGAGTTGTTTTTTCTCTTGTTATTTATTGATATGTAATTGAAACAGAGGTTGGGCGTCTTCAATGGCACCAACTACTCCTCTTCGCAGGGCAAACAAAACTAAATGCACGAAAACCTTCAGACAGTCAAGTATCACAATCATTTGCGAAGTACCGCGCAAGAGTAAAGAAGTCACATATACGGTTACGTAAACCCAAAAGAGTTCGAAAACAAGCATATAATTTGACAGTTCTGAAAGTGAGGCGGCTGACGAGTCTAGACATGTCTACATAAGAAGACACAAGCAATACATAAAATAAGAAATGTGTTATTTTCTGCTCTGTATGGCTACTCCGAAGCTTCTTCTACTGCAACTCCTTCCCCGAAATTTGCAAGAGTGTGAAACGCTAGAACATTTGGGTCAGACGACCATGACTCAGCAAAATTTTATTAGTATGCATATGCCTTAACGCTGCAGTAGCCTTTAAAAAGCGGCCGTACTTGCACTATTTTGATGCGGAAAAAAATGGCTGACCGTCTCAGTCACTGAAGTTTGCTTTCTGTGCTGGTGCCCATAGAGACACTCCTTGTGTGCTTATGGCCGTTCGTATATCTAGAAAAAAATACTTGTTGGAATTTTAGAGCGCAGCTCTTGGGCGCCCGTTCCTGCGGCGAGCGTCGGCGTCGTACCCCGTAATCGAGCAAATGACGCACGGCTAAAGGTGATAGCGAACGCGGAGCGCAGCGGGCGACCAAAGGCGGCAAGAGTGATGATGGCGCGAGGAGGAATGCGCAGGAGGAGGGTATGGCGAAAGGTTGAGAAGAAAGGCGTAGTACGGCGCAGGATGGACTATGGCGACGATGGTTACGAGATGGCGCCAGAATAGCGCGTATCGCTAGGGAGCCGCGATGCGCTCGCTCGCCTCCGCTCCGTTCGCGGAGGCGCGCGCATCGAGGCACTCTGCGTGTCGTCTCTTCACCAAAGCGCTGCATGAGCGGAGTTCTGTCTGCGGTGGCTGCTGTGAATCGCGCTCACACGCTGCCTCTGGTGATCTCTCGATTAGCGAGGCAGTTGCGCAACACTTCACTCCGTATGGAACGCGCCACACGAGGCAGATTCTCCACTCCAGCCACTATATCGCGAATTAAAACACGTAGTGAGCTGCGCTCAAATTTCCCATTAGGGAGTATCGTAATCGTCAGCGAATAATTTCTTTTCTTAATGTTGCTTAATCTTTCTGAGTAAAGATTATAATATTTTAGACCAGCTGGCTCTAACAAACCCTATCTTGTGATTTTCGTACATCTAAGAAAAGAAAAGGCAAATAGCAAACGATCATGTTAAGTTGATCTTGACAAGCAAATTTTAGCAAACCTCCACAACTTGCATTTTGACATATGAAGAACTGTGAAATCAGTGTTTACCACTAGCATTTAGCGTATAAACGTCGACTGTTGTTGTTGTTGTTGTTGTTGTTGTTGTTGTTGTTGTTGTTGTTGTTGTTGTTGTTGTTGTTGTTGTTGTTGTTGTTGTTGTTGTTGTTGTTGTTGTTGTTGTTGTTTGCAGCGACAGCGGCAGAGGCGGTGGCTACTAGGTGCACAAAGTCTTCCCTCTTTCTCTAGATTGCGGTGGAAACGCTGTCTTTCTACCCCCCATACAGGGAGCCTAAAAAATCAATGAAGCTACAAAATTAAAGGGTTCGTTTTCAAGTACACTGGATCACAGAGCGGCGTGTGCGTACACTTTGGGTGCAAGCGACGCCTATAGGAACGAGACTCAGCGCCCATCAGCAATCAAGCACTAATTAGCCCATTTCTCGGCGAGAAGCTTCACGGTAAGCTCTGCATACCCGCATGGCGGGTATGCAGAGCTTCTAAAATGCATCTAAAAGAAAAACTTAAAATCTAGTGACTGTTAGTTTCGGATTTTTGATTTAGGTTGAAAATTTTTTATTAAAAATTGGCAAAAACTGAAAATTTTCAAAAAACGGAACTACTAAGTTTACAACTCTGTATTTTCACAAAGAAAATTGATAATACAATTCCGTGAGTTGCATCTGATAGTAAATCCAAAGTGGACAAAATTCGTATGTTACACATTAATCTCAAAAAATTTAATAATACGGAAATACAGCTTTTGCAGAACCCTCGAAAACAACGTAACATATTCAAGTAAGATATAAAATGACCTATCGAATTTGTCCGCTTGCAATGATCTAATGAATTCCGTTTACAGAACCGCAATATCTGTTTTTTATGCAGAACTATGAATCTGTGAACTTCGTGCTTCTATTTTTTTCAAACTTTCGAATTTTCGAAAATCTTTTTAGCAAAATTCAGGACCTAAATAGAAATTCCGTGACCAAGAGTCACTAGAATTTAACTTGCTCTCTCAAATGCAACAATTTTCATTAAAATCTGTTCGGGGGTTATCTCAGAAAAACGTTTTTGCGTTTTAAATGTATTTCAATAGGCCGCGCCGGAGTTCGGCCCGAGCGAAAGCTTCCTCTTAAGCAGGCAGCACTCCTACCTCTGCTCTTGGGATCGAGGAATATAAGCATCTCCAGTGGCGTCCCAGGCTGCACGTTGAGGGTGGTGTCGAGCACGCGGCCGTTCTGTCGTATCGCCACGTCGAGGTAGGGCACGGGCGCCCGGGCCTCGATGTACTCGGTGATGTTCAAGTGCCTGCGAGATTGTGTCATTTTTAAGTGCAAAGGCGAGGCAACGAAACAGGCAAGACAGAGCGCTTTTCGTGGTGCCTGTGGAGGAAACGCGAACCGGCGCACCCATACAGTGAGTAAACTCACCAGCACCGCCATCACCACCACAAAAGACAATGACTGCCTTCGCTGAAAAGTACGTGTTCGAGCGTCTAATTGTGCCGTCACCACTCACTCGGGCTCCACGAGGTCGAAGGGAAGCGACTCCCGACGAGCGCGTCCACGAGACGAGATGCTTTGGTTGAAGCCCCCTGGCAGGACACACTTGGCCAGAATGACTTGCGTCTCCTCGCCGGGCGTTTCAACCATGATGCGGTGGTAGTAGATCCATTGGCCCTGCATTCATATGTGTTGTTAGTAGAAGAAGATGGTGGGGAAGAAACACGTTTTTTTTTTCGTGTTTACATTTGTGTGAACAGGAAGTGCGTGCGCGAGTTCTGATAACGTATACAATACGTAAACCAACCGACCGACCGACCGACCCACCCACCGTCCATCCACCCGACTGACTGATAGACCGACAGACCTAACCGCCGTCCGTCCGTCCGTCCGTCCGTCCGTCCGTCCGTCCGTCCGTCCGTCCGTCCGTCCGTCCGTCCGTCCGTCCGTCCGTCCGTCCATCCGCCCGTCCGTCCGTCCGTCCGTCCGCCCGTCCGTCTGTCTGTGTGTCTGTCTGTCTGTCTGTCGGTCTGTCTGTCTACTGACTGACCGACCGACCGACCGACCGAATGACCCACCGACCGTCCGTCCGTCTGTATGTCTGTGTGTCGACTGACTGACTGATCTATTTATTTATTTGTCTATTGATCAATTGATTGATTGATTGATTGATTGATTGATTGATTGATTGATTGATTGATTGATTGATTGATTGATTGATTGATTGATTGATTGATTGATTGATTGATTGATTGATGTCTCATTGCACAGTGTGAAAATGAAATGAAGGATATGTCGCCCTTGACTACAGGTACATAGTATTCATCCTGAATGATCACCAGCCTTGTTCGAGCTCGATCTTACATAATCGCTACCGCTGTAGTCAAAGCTTCAGTACGGGGCTCTCCGCACCTTTTTGCAATTTACCCAGCGCATATTGGCAAGCGGTTTAGCTTATGAAACAGATACAACGTGCGTACTACAGTGTTCAAACTTGTCCACGCAGCAAAGAACTTCAATCATTACGGACGTGCAGCTTCAGGAGCGCAGAGATGATTACGTTTTATTGGCATCGCCTTTGAAACAGGGCGGTGAAAATAGTCCCCTAGCCTGCTAGAGTTAATCAGGTATGCTATGCACATTTTCATTTTAGCACTTATAGTTAAAACTTCACAATCTTCTTTATTTCTTCCTCAAAACTCCTCTACCTACCTTGTTCCGCTACCTATGCCTGCGACGGATCCGGTCGTATCAATCTATTCGCAGTTTTTTTTTTTACCTATACTCTAAATGTCTCTTGCTTATCTAGATTGCTGACTGATTGATGCATTCGTCCCCTTTAAATCCAAGCGCTTCTGGAAGGTGTACGTTACCTACGGGTCTCACTGGGTGAATCCCTTCGCATTCCATTAGAATGTGACCTCCAAGTTTTTGCTGCAGTATACACATGCCTCATTTTGTTGGGAGTATTTACTCCGATATGTTTTGTCCTTCGGCAACTAGCTCGAGCCTGAAATGGCAAGGCACTGCTCTTTCTGTTACCGCACACATTTTCCCTTATAATTTCTTTCCTCCCATTCTTGTATACCTCTATGGTGCTTTTTGGTTTCCATTCTTTGCATCCACTTCTTTGTCTCTGCTGCTTCTCTCACTTTCTTTTCGATCACCCCTGGTTGTCTGGTTTATTATAATTTACGCTTTCAATTTCTCTGTACCTAGTTTCCAACTTACTCGACCTCTTCCTCCATTCTGTGTCCACACTTTTCAGGTACATATACTTGTGCACTTTAGCTGCCCATTTATTTTGATCCATGCTCCTGAGTCTTTCTTCAAAACAAATTTTGCTCTGCGCTTCTCTGACTTCAAAAGAGGCTCATTACCATGTTACCCAGCATTGCCTCATTTGCGATTTTACCGTGGGCTCCCAAAACCAACCAACCTACCGAGCTTTGGTTAATTTCCAACCCCGACAAGATATCCGATTCTAAGCACAGAATGGGCATTTGCGGACGTTAGCACTGGTACCATTACTCCTTTCCCGATTATACGCACCACCTCATATTTGTTGTGGCCCCTAAGTGATCTATGTTTCATTAATGCTTTATTCCGCTACCCCTTTATTGTCAGATTACCCTGGTGGGTGCTTGAGTAAGCCTTTCCTTCGTTCATGTATACGCCGAGGTGTTTATATTGCCTGACTATGCGTATGACTGACGTATGACTGACGCCGAGGTGTTTACATTGCCTGACTATGCGTATGACTTGCTTTCAATTGAAACCCCGTAATTACTCGTCTCTCCATTAAAATCCTAATTCCTGATTGCTCTGTGCTAAACTCAAGGCCTAGATTTGGCGCTGCGTTGCCACATATATTCGCAAGTCTCTGTGAATCTTGCATTGTCCGCTAGTAGCACTATGTCATCCGTATAGATCAGTCCGGGGACCGTCTGTTGCACTATTTGCCAATTATCACTGTTTTCATCATTCATCCACTGTTTTCCAGTCGTCTCTCTATGCCCATAACATAAATCGTAACAATAATGGAGACAGAGGACATCCCTGCTTCAGTCCTTGGTGAACCTCCACCACTTCATTATATTTTCGGCCTTCCATACAAAATCAATTATCTGGATATATCCCCTCAGAAGCTCGACGAAATCGTCATCTATGCCTTCGTGCTTGAGAATCCCATAACAATTCCCTATCTACATTGTCGTAGGCTCCCTTAATATCTACATATGCTATCCATAAAATATATCTTGAGCTACTGAAACCTGTATGCACTAAGTATAGTACAAACATATCCTCTAAGCGTCTGTCTGGTCTGAACTCATTCTGTCATGCCCACATTACATCATTTTTCTCCGCCCACTTCAACACTTTTAATTTTATGGCTTGCATTGTCATTCTTTATATCCCTGGCTTGCCCGAGTTCGTTTTATCCTTATCACCTTTGCCTGTGTAGATGAGGTTCACTTTGCTTTCACGCCGTCCGTTTGGATTTTTTTTTTTCGTTTTAATCACTTCCTCTATTCACTTACTCTATGGCGTTAGTCAGCAGGGCCTTGCTATTTGGACCGATATTTTTGATTGGTTGTGTCGGGAGTTCATAAGGTCCTGGTGGCCGTGTTAGTAAGGACGTTTTCTACTTTTTCTTCTAGTAAAAGCTTTGTATGCTAAATTTTGTTCTCTCAAGCTCCTCTGTCGCTGGAATTGTATGAGTCTGAACTACGCTTTCCTTCGGGAGGAAGTAATACCTAATAGCGTCACTTATGTACCACAGCGCCTCATCTCCTTTGAAAATGTTGCCGTCTTCAACCCTTAAGCCGTTTGAAAAATTTTAGCTGGAGCTCCAAGAACTCTTACATTCTTCCAGAAACATTTTGGTGTCTTTTGCGATTGTTATTTATGCACGCAACGTTCAGTTGTGCATTTAATTTTTTCTCCCGCCATTTTCATTCGCCACCCTTGAACAATTTACTTTTTTTATTGAAAACGTCCTCTGGCGACGAAAATATATTGCCTACAACATGCACGACGTGCTTTCAGGTTGCTCTGGCAGTTCGACCATGTGCACAGCGAGAGCAATGCAGCCAGAATAAATCTTGCGGTGGCATCTGATGTTTCACTGTTAGTGTTTCTTCTCCCTCTCTTTCAGGCATTCTCCTTAAATCTCGGCTGTGCTTGCTTCCTCCAGGATATTATGAAATCGGACTTTCAAATGTCATCTGAATCTTCAATATCCTGCACGTAGTCGGATGTGTCAGCGAAACACCGGACAAGGCCACGGACCGACCGACAGTCGTGAGACAAAGTTAAGCGTGCGTATGCGCTAATATCGTTTGGCACGACCGAGTAGTTCTTCTCAGAGCTACGGCGAGAACCAGCGTAAATTAAAACAAGAGTAGCAAAAAAAGAAAGAGCGAGGACGCTTTGCTGATTCAACTTAATAGGGTGCAGGGTGGCTAAGACTAAGATAAGTGATGTCACCGGAGATTGCTGCGTGTCCACTAGCACAACTCTTTTGTTTCTTTTGTTGTTGTCGTTTTCTTCTTTTTTGTAGTGCATAGTTCTCCGAACCGCTGGCTCGAATGAACAATACTGCAGTTAGTGAAGGTGTCACGGCACTGATCTGTCAATGCAGCCGTCTCTTACAGCTTGAGGGGAGCTCGTGGTAACAAATGAGGTGCGCGAGGAAAATACGAGGAGAAAGAAAACAAAACGGCTATCGTTCATTCCTCATCTTTTGCCAGCGGCTCTAATGTGTTACTATGGGTCACCAATTAGTCCAAATTAGCACTGAGCTTTCTTTAATTAAAATAAAAATAAAAGAAAGAGATGTAGTTACGCTATAAGAGGGCTGGCTACTCCTTTTCTCATAGCAGAAATAACAGTGTATATAAAAAATATGCAGTAGGAAAATGAAAAGCAAGGACGTCACAGGGTCAGAAAACCACAGCACAAAGTCGTATATATCCCCGAACATATATATACAAGGCAAAGGCAAGCCGCACTACAAAGAGTTAGCAAACAGAGTTATATATATATATATATATTTATATAGTTAAAGCGGCGGCGATGTCGACTGCGATGACCATGTGAACAGATGAGGATTTACAGAGTTAAAGTAATACACGCACAAAATAACACAGTCAAGAGTGAGTTTCAACACAGAATACAAAAAAGTATGACACGTAATATACAAGCGCTAATTACAAATAGTGAAAGCAAGTTGTGGTTGCATTTTGTGTCTATTCAGTGTGACATCTAGTACTTTCTAAGGATGCCTGTATCTTCGTAAAATGTTTGAGTGCATTCAATGCTTTTCGCTGTGTGATTTTCAATGGCCATAGGCCAAGCCATTTCACGAGTGAGAAAGGTCGGTGAAGATCAGTGAGGAACACTCTGCTTAATAGAGAAGCTCGTACGTATTAACTTACTGGCCATGTTTACGATATGTCCGAAGATAATTTCTTACGGCTTCTATGTTCTAAAGCAAATGCCGATATGATTTACGTAATAATTTAGCTTGACTTCACTTAGTTCTTTTTATGCATCGGCTACAACCAGCCGATTCTGATGTAAGTAGTATGATTGCTTCTGAGACCAAGCGTAAAAAGAAATGTAGTTAGAAGGCAATCGTTAAGTACTACGAGACCTGTTTGAGAATGTGCCATAGCCAATAATCAACAGCCCTGTCAGAAAAGGCGACCACGTACCAACGGTTAATGGTGGGAACATATCGCAAAAGTTGCATGTGAGTATCGCTGATGTGCCGATGTGCGTGCGTCGTGTTTTCTTTTGTGTTTTTGGCCATACTTCATTGACGCTCGTTCTTCGCTCGGAACGAGCCACAAGTCAGCAAACTGATAGCTATCGAAAATCGGCGCCCTACGTTATGTTCAGCCACAGCAGCCGGCTGAAAGAGAACAGGTCCCGAAACAACCACTTAACTCTTTCCCGGGCTTTGTTTTCAAATTCTCATCACTAATTGGCGCGTACCAAATTGATGTGTTGCAGCTATTTCATATCCAAAGAAGAGAGTAAAATCGGGAACGTACTCGACATCGTTCTATTGTTTCTCCTGCAACTAATGTTATTTCTGTTCCTTCGATTGGCAATGAATCGTTGTACAAAGGCAGGCAACCCAAAGTAACAGTATTTCGCACGTCGCCAATAAAACTATTTACAGAACAACACCTTTTCTCTGATTCATTGTTTTCCTGGTGATTTTGTCGCGATGCCTTGGTGTTGAGCGAATTATAAACACACGCCCCTCCCCTTTTTGAGCACGTGTATTGCCCATTCCAGACGTAGCCTACGTGGCTCCCACAAGAGTGCATAGTACTAGCGTGGTACAAAGTGCGTCTATTCATCAAGGCGTCCGCGCGTACAAGACGTAGTGGTGTCTCGCCTCACTGGGCGATAAGAAGTCAAACACTCTGCCAACGCAAACAGGATCGGCCAGGAGTGAAAACGTAGACAACAGCCGGAACACGTTTGTCCCTCTTACGACGGGGTGGCGCTTTGCGAAAAGGATTTGCGCGTCGGCGACGCGTAGTCGGAGACGAGGCCGAGGCTCCCTCAATCCTCCAGGACGTCCTTACAAATGAGATAGGTTTCGACATTTGTTTACGCAAGAGACGCAAGCCTTAGAATCCGTTCATTCAATCTGCTGTCATTTAGGTTTTGTTTTCGTTTTTCCTCCCAACTAAGCAATCGTTCAACACAGACGCCTGACAAACTCAAGGAAGATAGAGACATATATTACTGTCACCTGGCGGTCCAGGAGACGCAACATGAAGTGTTCTCCTACACGAGATTCGATTCTCGTAAGCTACAGATTGAAGCTGAGCTTCAAGCTAGACTTCTGAACTTGCGCGATTAAGAGGTGCGGTATAGATATGTGTTAGAATACAAAAAATCATATAAAGAGGTGTCCATATTGAAATACACTGGCATAATCTTGCAGCGTTAGGTAACCCGAGTTAGGTAACTGCTAATAATTATAAATAATTACATTGCCTTCAAATATAGGCAGTGAATCAAACTAGGAACTCCTGTGAGATTTCACAACACAAAAGAAACAAAGAATTAAACGCCCAGAAGCACTAAGGCTCCACAAAATCTGTGACGCTAGGTTGGCATCAACAGTGGTAGAGAGGCGAATAAATAAAGTGGCTTGTGGCTTTCATTTTCACCGCAGATGAAGAACGTTTAGCGACCAAAGAAAGTCACAGGAAGTTCTGAAGTCGTAGCTTTCCTGCATAGACTGTTTCATTTCCGTCTTCAGGATGCATTCATGAATAGTTGGCAGTTGACGTTGCTTACCGTGAGCTTGTTGTGCATTCTTGTCGTTCCGCAAGCGTAGATGTTGTCCAGCGGCAAGACGAAAGTGGCCTTTCCGGGCGTCACTTGTGGTTGACAACCTGCGGTGCAGATGTAAGAGCGGTCACTCGAATCATCGAAGAAAAGGGGGTCTGTGCTGCATTCGACAGTGCGCTGAAAATAGTTTCCCCCCTTTTCACGTCACACCGTGAGTCGGCACTCGCGTGGTCTCGAACCTAAATTGGTTTGCCTCAGTCGACATGAAAAGCGAGAGCAATCACGAGGAGTTACACGTGAACTGATTCCGAATATTGCGGTTGTAAAAAAAAGCGAAGTATGCCCGTGAGCAAAAGTGTACGAATCACGGGCTCCCAGGAAAATGCGAATTCTTCGAACTTTAAACGCACAAAGCGAAATTTACAAGTGCACTGTCCCAATGTGCGCTTGTCGCAATGTCGAGCTTAAAGTGCCGTCCTCACTTTCAAGTTGCATTCACAGGTGGAGAAGAATATTGGCTTTATAACGGAATTCCTGGTTCGTATATTTTTTCTCAAGAGAGCACGTGCCAGCGTTACTATGTGCAGTATACAGAAGACGTAGAGCGTATGTGCGGTAAAATCTCGCAGGCACGTCGATGTCAGACACGCACTCGAGTGGTCGCGTCGGGGTGACCGCATTTCTTTGGGACGAAATAGAAAAAACACATTAGTGCACTTAAATTTAACTTCACGTTAAAAAGTCCCCAGTGGTCAAAGTTAATCCTCAATCCTCCGCTATACGGCCTCCCTCATATAATCAGATTGTGGTTTTGGCCCGTAAACACTACAATTTAATAACATTACTTTAGCGCTCATGTCTACGAGGCAAAGCAGTGAAAGGCCAGGAGCAGCATACATACCTTATCGAAAAGCACTACTCAAATTCTACTCATTAATGGTGCACTGATAAAAGTTGGAATTCATCAAGATTCTAAATATCATTGTTGGGCATCAAAACTGTGTTTTATTTAGTTTTCGTGCTTTTGGTTGTTTAATTTATCATTCTTTTTTTCTTATGTTTTTTTTAGCCCACACATCTCGTACTTGTCACTGTGCAACCAAATCCAGTTCAAGTTTATTCCGCAGTATTGACCCTTTGCTTTCACATCCAGGACAGTCTACGTCACATTACTGCAGCCAATGGCACTTGCCATAATGAGTTGTAGCATTTCTCTCCTTATCTACCACTGCTTGGTTTCAACTGTCAAATGTCATTTCCAATATATCAAGCAGATAGCACGCAATCCCTTCTCTCACTCGCCTTCATACAAAGGGGGATCCACAGTTTATCCGAGTTTGGGAATGTTTCAAATGACTACATCAAAACCAATGTTGCCCGTTCGATTACCGCCAAGGCTGCGGAACCTTGAAGGAATGAAAAAACGCTCACGTACAATGCTGCGTGGGCATGTTAATAAATTTCCGTGATTAAAAATTAATTCCGAACTCTCCACTGCGGCATCTCGCATAGCACTTGCTACTTCGTGATGTTAAAACCCGGCAAATTAATCACCCTTCGAGCAACCACGCAAAGCGCATTTAAGGCAAGTTTGAATGCTTACAATATTACTCTCAAATTTACATAAGACGGGTATTTCAAAGCACTAAAAACAACATAGCCAGTCCACATAATGGCAACACATGCCGGGCTTCTCCACAGGCAGCTCCAGACAGCGCACGAGCTTTGAATCCACCTCGCGAAAGCGTCGTTTCATTAGTTTGAATAATCCCTTGCAAGTGACACCAAAACAGGCTTGTGCAGCAAACAGAACTGTGCAGCGAAGTCGGGTTTGCACGTCCTCGGCGGCGTCACGCTGCAGCTCCTCGTTCAATGTCACCTTGTTCAGCAGAAGTTTATTGAAGTGGTGCCAGCAAGAAACGGCGCACCGAGGCCCAAGCGAAGAAGGGAAGGTAGCTCGGCATCAATCACGTGCCTAATCCCATGCCTCGTAGTCGGCCTGTGCGAAGCGTTCGTATAAAGTACTCGGGGTCCAGCGTGAAAAACGAGGGATCCTCGGGGAGCACTCGCCGTGCGAAATTGTTTGCAGTCAGCTTGCGGTCGCGAGAGCGTTATGGTTTGTTCATCACTTTTCTTTTGTGTGTCCCAAAGCCCCAATCCCTCACGGTCGACGAGACGCACGACGCTCGAAACATTCCAGCGCGCGCGGTCGCGAAGTCGCGAAGCCGCCGCGGGTCGCCTGGCGAGCGCAGATACGTCGTCGTCGTCGTCGGATGATGCGACGGGAATCCTGTCAAATATTGATCACGGCTCCTAGCAGAGGCCTCGGCCAGAAAGCCTGAACGAAATCCTCCCGACGTGCGTCGCCTGAGCGCTGCGAGCTGATATGCGCGTCGTTCAACAACGGCGACGGGCCGAACGCGTTGCGCTACAGATGGCTGTAGCGTCGCTAAACTGTAGCACTGGCAAGTGAACATAACATCGAAAGATGGTAATGGTGAGCTAGAGTAAGTGTGCGAAGCCTCAAGCCACAAGTCTCAAAGCAGTCGCCACCCCCCGGTAGCCGCAGACGGTAGCTGTGTCGTGTTGAAAGGCAAAATGCATTTAATTACAGGCGCAGCGTTAGAGTCTTTGTTCAGAGAAGCTCGCACTGAGAATCTGTTTGTTCTACGTTACGGGAGGAGACCCAGTTGGCTAAACACATGTACAACAAAAGCGACTCCACATGCAGCGCGAGCTATACGCCAAAGGATACTTGGAAGATGGAGACTAATTGACGGAACTGAACGCTTGAGAAACTATCAACTTTATGCTGTTATAAATCTGTGCCCATAGTTTCTGCGGGAAAAACAATCTTTTTTATATGAGCGCACACAGAGAGAAAGAGAGAGAGCAAATGATAAAGGAAATATAGGGAGGTTAACCAGGACTGAGCCCGGTTGGCTACCCTACACTGGGGAAAGGAAAAAGGGGACGGAAAGATTAAAAGAAGAAAAGAAAGTCTACTGGGTATATCGTTCGGTCACTCAGTCCAGATCACAGACGCTGATTCAATCCAGTAGCCTTCAAATATCGCAGCAGAGCTTTTAAGTACACATTAATCTAATAGACGTTAATTTCAATATCTTCAATACTCTTCTAGGTGTTCGCCGGACTTTCGTTTGAAAGTTACAATGTCGGTAAGCTTGTCTTCATCGAAGTTGTTTCAAATAAAAAAAAAAGCTGCCTGCCTATTGATGGCTCTTTCTTTGTCTCGATTCAAGTCCTTAAATGGTTTAAGTGCCGTAGCATTACAGTGCTAGCTTGAAGTACCTAACCGATCGTAAAGCGAGAGCAGCAATGGGGCAGCAGTTCATGCGGACGTTGGAACTTTTGGTACCTAATTAGATACAACGAATAATTAGAAGTCGACACGATTAAAAAAACAAGCATGATTCAGCGTGGTGCTGCCCGGAAAGAACGCAATAACAGGCTTCTAATTAAGCTCCTAATGAAGTCCATCTTTGTGCCTCATTCAAAGGAAAGGTGGGACGGTGTTGTTTCGGATTTCGCTGATTGAGCCTCTTAATCAATGTGAGACAGATCCCCAACTCATTTATTTACAGTCTTTTCTCTTTTCAAACTGGCTATAGCTCTTTTTACGAAGAGGTCGTAGCTGTGGAGCCCTTCGAATTAGGCTGATCTGAGCATGCAAATGGTACTGCTATTTCAATAACGCTGCGAGAGCCACTATGAAGGGTCCCATACCCGTTCACCATCAAAAATAATATTTACTGCGTTAGAGATAGCTCCAGATTTCTTTTCGTTTGATTTTCAGCGTGCTACCGCATTAGCATGAGTGAATTAAAGTGGTGAGTCAAATGGTATTTTTCTCTATCCTATGTTATGCCGCAAGGCGCACGTGCAAACACATAAAGCGTGTTTCCTCCTACTCGAAATGAAGCAGCTTCACAACCTAACACCATTGTGGCCAACTCTTTTTTCAAGCATGTCACTAAACTAAAACGAAGAAGTTATCAAATTTTCGCTAAATCTTGCTCCAGTGTCGCTAAAGTTGTCGCTGTGACTTTCGAGTCAATTTTGTCGAGTCAAGGCGTTCTTCAAAAGACTCTAATACAGGCTATGACGTAAGGAATCCATCGAAACGTTTCGCTTTCGCCATGTAGGTGAGAAATATGCAGTGAATTTACCAGCATAGTGCAGAGGACTTTTGTTTAGCGTTGTACCTGAAGAACAAAGCATGATGATAGCCGATATTCCGCGTTTACCTTCAGATTTTAAAATTACAAATCTTTCACGGTTATTAAACACGAGAGTCACTCCTAGAAAAAAGGTGCACTTGCTCAACGTTACGTATACAAATTTTTTACTTTCCCGCGGGGTGAAAGAAGAAATAAATTTTACAACACGGCATTGGTCATGCTGTTGATACGGTAAATAAAATTTTGTGACCTTTATACAGGAATAATATTAGATTCCCACCCCTTGATCCAGCTGAAAGCTCAAAGTACTACGGACTGTATATTTAAGCGAAGCTTCTCTGTGACTTGCTCCAGGTTTGGCGTCGGCACCTCGCCCAGTAAACTCAGCGGACTCGCAGATCGTGTAATCAAAGGTTGTGGCGTGCCAGGCCGATCCTGACATAATTGCGCATGCGCGTCGCCGCAAGGGCTTTATATATATATATATATATATATATATATATATATATATATATATATATATATATATATATATATATATATATATTATTCCTTTCATAAGAAGCCAACAAACAAATACATCAAGGACAACATAGCGGAAATTACTTGTACTTACTAGTTGAATTAAAGAACTGTTACATTAATGGAAATGAAAATGGCTGAAAAAAACAACTTGCAGCTGGCGGGGCATTATCCCACATATTCGCATTACGCGTGCGATGCTCTGCTAATTGAGCTACCGCGGCGTCCTTTGCCTATCCTTTCTGCCGCAGGCGTCATTAGTATGTGATCTTTGTGGATGAAGGCAACTGGTCAATAAACCCACACGTGCTGCCTGAACGCATCAATGCTGATGGATTCTGACCTTTGTTATGTAATAAACGAGAGGAAATGAGGTTAATCGAGGAGGCTAATTTTTTGTGAATCATTTCCTAGGAAGCATGTCAATCACATCATATCATGTATATATCAATCGTATCATATCATGTATGTATGTATGTATGTATGTATGTATGTATGTATGTATGTATGTATGTATGTATGTATGTATGTATGTATGTATGTATGTATGTATGTATGTATGTATGTATGTATGTATGTATGTATGTATGTATGTATGTATGTATGTATGTATGTATGTATGTATGTATGTATGTATGTATGTATGTATGTATGTATGTATGTATGTATGTATGTATGTATGTATGTATGTATGTATGTATGTATGTATGTATGTATACCTTCAGTGCCTGTTTTTCAATGAAGCTGTTAAGGGGCTTTCACGATCGTTTTTCTGTGAAGGCGGTGAAAGTCAATGTACAGCGGCGATCTCAGCATTAATATCATAAAAGAGGTAGCAACGCATCCTCTATCAGAACATCGAATTTGCTTTGAAACGTAATTATCAAGAGCTGTGGAATAAAAGTTAAGTTGCGCGTTCGTCATTCGAATAGACTACTTCTTTGCGTGTTTACCTTAAGCAGTAATCGGTCATTTTTATTTCTCATGCCGCGTTTGACCGGCTCCACTTTGGAGGTCAGCTAGGAGAGGACGAC
Organism: Dermacentor variabilis; assembly: GCF_050947875.1. Taxonomy (NCBI): domain Eukaryota; kingdom Metazoa; phylum Arthropoda; class Arachnida; order Ixodida; family Ixodidae; genus Dermacentor; species Dermacentor variabilis. Next base: position 30,663,508 of record NC_134572.1, on the reverse strand, counting down.
ATCGACGAACATCCTTCGGATATTGTGTCTGGGCACATCAGCGTTTGCGTTTGCGCGCCACCAGCGTCAGTGCGTCAATACACATCCAATTCGGGACACTAAGGCAGAGCTTAAGACATGCAGCCACGACATAGAAGACTGCGACTTCAGCCTTGTCAACGGAAAGAAAAATGGGAGGAGAAAAATAAACAGCGTAACAGAAAAACAGCAAGCCCATCTGAGGCCAACACTGGATCGAGATTACTACTAGCGTTAGGAAAGGACGCAGATCGAAGGCTATCACAGAATGCATTCTGCCTGCCCTTGCCTCACTTTTCTTTAACGGATCATATTCTGCACCTAGGGGAGATGAACGTCGCCAGGTTGGTTTTTCTTCTTTATGCAGCCTTTCAGTCCTCTGATGTCGATGGTTTCATTGCTGTTCGCTAACAAAGGCATTGGATTTTCAGGAATATGGCAGCGTGAACGTTTCTCGGTAGTACGTATTCAGCCCCCAAAAAAGTTTAAAAAGTGTTTGTTAGAGGGTAGAGTAAAACATAAAAATTATAGTCGTTCATTTTATGCAACACCTTTCCACAATTGATTGCTCCGCCTCCTCCGCCAACAAACCCCACCCCCCTGTTTCTCATGCTGTTGTAAAGTTGGCTTTTTTGCAAATGCACTCCATTTGAGGTAGTAAGAGCTTTACAGGAGAAAAGAAGAGAATATCGGAGGAGGCAAGTGTTTGTGTTCAAACGCACTTCGGCAAGATGGTCAGACACAATCGCGCCACTGATGTCGCAGTGCCCTTTGACTTACCAGTGTTGCTTGTGTCAATACGCAGCAATAAAATGCAAGCCTAAATTTGTGTACGATGACAGCTAATGGGGAATCCTTGTCAATGTTCCGCAGTTCGTTTCTCCGTTGCACTGAAGAGAAGGCACGATATTCTGGGTCATAATAATGTAAAGTCTCAAGCTTTACTGATAGATCTAAATTATATTTTGCATATGTTGGGAGCGCAATATACGACCTCACGCGTAATCAAATAAGTAAACGTGTATGCTGATCCGTGGCGATGAAAATGGTCGACCCACATCGACTGGCAAAATTCTCTATAAATATCCGACTTAACACGCAAGAGTCAATCATATTATTTTGAGGCCAGTGAATTGAAGTTCAAGTACCATTCCAACACCTTGCTGAATTTTATCTGCTTCAGGAGCGCAATAAATGCCAGAAGAAAGTTCGATCAAAATAATCTTTTTACGGAAAAACGGTCCACTACACTATGGTCGTACTAAGGCTGGTAAATACGCAATAAGATGTTGCTGGTCTCTGGATACCATGGTCGTTGATTTTGTTAGTTGGATAATTCAACAACGTTTACCGAAAAGACATGTAGAAAAGGCACTCTGGAAGTGCAAAGGGCTCGAAAGCGCGGAGCCTTGGCCTGCTGAAAAAAAAAAACTTAGTTGGCGAGCTACGACGTTTTCCCAATCTCACGTAGCATCCTTACTCGACTCTGTCACGCGCGGAACTAAAATCCACGTGTGATGCGACGACTGAAATTGTGCGAAGAGAGAGAGAGAGAGAGAGCAAGGACGCGAAAGGCAGGAAGGTCAACCAGACGAGCACCCGGTTTGCTACTCTGCAGTGGGAGTGAGGGAAAGGGGAATAGAAAGAGGGAAATAGGAAGAGAGGGAGCACTGTGTGCCCGTGGGAGTATGCGCAGGGACACTATAACCGGTCTCTTAAGCCGGTAGACTTCAAGTAGTGCACTAGCGCCTGGCCCGCCGTGGTTGCTCAGTGGCTATGGTGTTGGGCTGCAGAGCACGAGGTCGCGGTATCGGATCCCGGCCACAGCGGCCGCATTTAGACGGGGGCGAAATGTGAAAACACCCGTGTACTTAGATATAGGTGCACTTTAAAGTACCCCAGGGGGTCGAAATTTCCGGAGTCCTCCAGTACGGCGTGCCTCATAATCAGAAAGTGGTTTTGGCAAGTAAAACCCTACAATTTAATTTTTTCGTTTCGTGCCAGTGACGGGTGTGACCTCGGCCCGAGTATCTTTGACTCGGAGAATGGTCTCGAGTCCAGTCGGTTTGAAGTTGTCCGCAGAGAGAGACGTTGTACGTCGTAGCGAGGGCAGGTACCCAATAGGTGCTCGATGGTTTCCTCGCACCTACAGGAGTCGCACATCGGGCTCTCAACCATTACCATACAATTGCAGTAAGCGTTCGTGAACGCCACTCCCAGCCACAAGCGGCACAGGAATGTTGTTTCGCTGCGGCAAAGGCTAGATGGCAGTGGTTGCCGTATCATAGGGTCCAGCTTATGCAGTCTGCAATTGAAGGCGCTTGAACTCCAGAAATCTTGTGACTTTTTGCAAGCAAGTAGACGAAGTTCCCTGGTAGCGTCCGGCCTCGCCAAAGGTACTGTTGCCGACGATGCCACCATGAGCAGAGAGAGAGAGAGAGAGAGAGAGAAAAGGATGCATAGAAAGCAGGGAGGTTAACCAGAGGCAGTTCCGGTTGGCTACCCTGCACGGGGGGAAGGGTGAAGGGCGATAAAAAGAGAAAGAGAGCGGAAGGGAGAGATAGAAAGAAATATAGACGAGCACGACCAAACCGCGCACGCTACAGAGTGGTAGGGGGCGGCGTTCTTACAGTCTATCGTGAAGCCCCGCACATCGCAGGAACCTTAATAACGTGAATAAGGCCGTTAGCGTGGATATTCTGTGGGAATACTGACCTAAAGCTTTCAGTTCTGATAGTGGACGATTGTACAACTGGTCCAGTACTCTGCACAGCACTTGTCTCTGAGCACTATATCGCGGGCAGACAGAGATAATATGTGCGAGCGTCTCATTGATGTTGCATGGGGCGCACGTGGGGCTGTTGGCCATTCCAATAAGGAAAGCATACGAGTTCGTAGATGCAACGCCTAGCCACAGACGGTGAAGCATGGTCTGTTCACGTCGTGGTAACCCAGGCGGTAGGTGCATCCGTATGTCCGGAGGCAACGAACGCAAACGACACATGGTGAAAGCGTTCGAGTCCCACAGAGGCAAAGTACATTCACGGGACATCAGTCGCAGCCCAGCCGCAGCGTCTGTTCGCGAAAGCTGAATCAAGAGAGGTTGACCACTTTCATGTGCAGATCGGGCGGCTTCGTCGGCGTGGTTATTCCGGCTGATGCTGCAATGTCCTGGAAGCCATTGAAATATTATGTTGTGTCCCTAGTCATGGCTGCGATGATACATGTGTCGAATTTCTGAGGCCACTTGTTCATTGGGTCCGTGGCGCATTTGGCTTTGTATGCACTGAAGTGCTGCCTTGGAGTCACTAAAGACTGTCGATTGTTGCGACCGTAATCAGCAATCTCTTGGAAGATTATGCTGTGCCCTGTTTCCAGAGCATGGTAGTGTACTTTCCTGATGTCGGATATCATCTGCTAGTAAGTTGTGTGATGTAATGCAGATTCGATACAGTGAAGAGCTGCCTTAGAGTTATAAAATACGACTCATTTCTCTGTCAGCTCTTCGGTGACGTGCGTCATAGCGGCATGGAGAGCTGCAAGTTCTGCCGACGTAGATGTAGTCATGTGTGACAATTTGAATTTAACTGTAGCCTGCTTAGCTGGAACGGCGAATGCGGCAGTTGAGTTGTTGAGTGAGATCAAACGGTCGGCCTGTATACGTATGCACACATGATATGTTCTGGACCTGTAATAGGAGCGTCAGTTGCTTTAGAACCGGCGATGGATGATTGGCCTTCTTTGTAATTCTAGGAATAGCAAAATTCACTTGAGGCTGTCGCAGGCACCACAGGGGAGACCAAGCTTCGCCGCCGGTATATAAGATGACGGCATGTACTCTTGATGAGCGCCAATCACTCTTTAATAGGCCGCTTGAGGTCTCTCGGCTGGTAGGGAGGCTAAGTGATGCTCGGGGATCATTGACAGATGCCAAATGTGTGCTCGGAGAGAGTCAACAGCTGCGTGTGTCCGGATCGTATGGTCTCCCGCGATGGGAATTGTTGCTGCTGTTACGGTGGACCGAGACAGCCCTAAACACGAAACTGCTGAAAAGCGACTGAGCTAGATGACGAATATCTCAACATCTAATGAACCACTGCAGGAGCACATAAAAATTGTGAACAAGAAGGCCGCTGCGAGAAGCATGAAATAGATGACCCTAAAGCAGTTGATAGATTCTAAATGTTAAGGCGAATAGTTAAGGTCGTTTGTCACGTCATGGTGACGGTGAAGAAGCAAACTCTTACATAAAATATAGATTAAATGCTGAGGTTTTACGTGTCCAAATCACAATATAATTAGAAGGTACACCTGGTAGAGGGCTCCGGATTAATTTGTATCTGTATCCCTATATGTTCTAGAGTGATCGCTTGCGCTCACTTACGTTCGAGATGTACACAATATAATTAGAAGGTACACCTGGTAGAGGGCTCCGGATTAATTTGTATCTGTATCCCTATATGTTCTAGAGTGATCGCTTGCGCTCACTTACGTTCGAGATGTACGCGCAGCAGTTGCGTCGCGAGCGCAGTCTGATTTTGCAGCACTCTTTCGCTATCTAGCAGACGACAACATTCAACAAATTTTAGATACACTAGCTGCGTCTAAACACAAACGATAAAAGCGGCAACATGGTGAAAACTGGTCACCGGCAAAAAGTTTTAAACACTGGACGAGTGACACTATTCAAAACAAGCAGCGTTATTCAACACTAGATCAGGTGACAACCGTGAACAGGTTTTGTGAATCGTCAAATGTTTCAACTTCGGCTGTTCAAAGCTGAGCCGCTTTCACTCGCGTCGCGCTGTTAGCAACAGCAATAAGATCGCACAGCAAGGTGCGAACATAACCGACGAGTTAGGTATCCGGGAAACGGGAGCGCACGCACTGATCAATTAAATCGCTTCTCATTGCGCGCGATCATCATCATCAGCCTGGTTACGCCCACTGCAGGGCAAAGGCCTCTCCCATACTTCTCCAGCTACCCCGGTCATGTACTAATAGTGGCTATGTTGTCCCTGAAAACTTCTTAATCTCATCCGCCCATCTAACTTTCTGCCGTCCCCTGCTACGCTTCCCTTCCCTTGGAATCCAGACCGTTCCAATCCAGACCGGTTATCTTCCCTCCTCATTACATGTCCTGCCCATGCCCCCCCCCCATTTCTTTTTCTTGATTTCAACTAAGATGTCATTAACTCGCGTTTGTTCCCTCACCCAATGTGATCTTTTCTTATCCCTTAACGTTACACCTATCATTCTTCTTTCATAGCTCCTTGCGTCGTCCTCAATTTAAAGAACCCTTTTCGTAAGCCTCCAGGTTTCTGCTCCATACGTGAGTACTGGTAAGACACAGCTATTATATATTTTTCTCTTGAGGGATAATGGCAACCTGCTGTTCATGATCTCAAAATGCCTGCCAAACGCGCCCCAGCCCATTCTTATTCTTTTGATTATTTCAGTCTCATGATCCGGATCTGCGGTCACTACCTGTCCTAAATAGAGGTATTCCCTTACCACTTCCAGTGCCTCGCTACCTATCTTAAACTGCTGTTCTCTTCTGAGACTGTTAAACATTACTTTAGTTTTCTGCAGATTAATTGGCAGATTCCGCAGATTACGCGCTATACTTCCCTGAAAAGCACACCGTTAATATGTGCGGGCGTTTATTACATCTTGCGATAATGTCCTCGCCGTAGGCTTTGATTTGCACAGATGCGCTGCGGTCGGCTGTGCTCCTTGTGATTGTGCGCTCCGGGCTTGTAGCCTACACCAGTGGACATTAAAGTTTCCTTTCTCTCTCTAACTCTCTCCCTCTCTCTTTGGTGTCCCTATCAAAAAAGAATATCACGCTGATGCCATGGCGTGCCATGAATCGTACTTTGGTGCCGTTTTAGGTTCCGCTAATAATAAAGCACTTCATCAACCTCAAGAAGGCGCTTCAATTTACGGGACAGCTCGTGATCAAGCAACATCAAACGTGGCACCAAGCTCGTGGAATAAAAATACGCAGAACGTTCTTTAAAAATACATTATTATCTTAGTTCGTATTTCAGCAAGAAGCTTTAGCTTAAAGCGAATTCCCCATTTTTTTTTTCAGATGCATGTTGTGAAATGCCTATTCATAGTACATTTTCGGACTTGGAATCAAGATGCAACGCATAATAGACGTGTCTTACAAAATTCTCGTGTCTATATAGAGCGTTTACTTTCTAAGCTGCAAACGTGATGCTCTAATACTTTCATGTTCTAAATTTTGGTACCTTTCCTAATTGATATCATAAAGCAAACCTTTCTTTCAACAATCACTATAGCTCTGTCTTTTACCATTAAATGCAATAAATTTTATGAAAATAAAGTCAGCCTCTGGCAATTATGAGAGAATGACGGTGGTTCAACCACCCTTGAATTAATAAGGTGGGCACATGCGCCTTTTCTAAGGTCAAACCATTTCTAAGGAATAAAGCATTTTAAAAGGAAAAACAAAGAGTTCGCATTCGGTAGAAGCAGAAAGTTCGCAGGCGAAGACTTCGACTCACCCGCGTAGGCCTTGAGCTTCTCGAGGTATGTGTCAGAGGCCGAGTCATTGATGAACACGATGACTTTCATCTCCGTGCTCGAGCAGGTGACGTCATATTGAACTAAAGGAATAGAAAAAGAAAAACTGTGAATCCATAGCTCTGAGAGGTCGTCTGTTACAACAGCGCAAGTTTCCGCAATAATGCTTCGCCGCGAAAACCGATCCACCTACGAAGCTACATTTTGGAAAGAGAAAAACCAGTCAAGGGCAAGAACGTTCACACGTTTCCTTACTTCCGAGTTTTTCTGCACCTTATTCTCAGCTTTCTGGCTTCTTTCACGCTGTTACTTCAGCTTATTCTGCTAATCACAAAACAGTTGGCAATAACTAAAATCAAAATGAAAATGCACCCGGAAAGTTAGCAGCAAAATGCAGAGAACTTTCGCCAGCACACACAAAAATTTGCCCGCGAAGCCTTCACGTCTTGCATTCGGAGTAAGGTCGCTGACGGTGGCTAATAATCTTGTTAAAGGTCCCTAGTGCCTGTACACAAGTTCTCTGCACATTTTCTACAATAAATGTCCAAAGTTTTTACATTTACGGCGTGAAAGGTAAAAATAGTAGTAAAATACATTAGGACAAGTTCTTTCTTTTTTCCTTTTTGTAAAAGTTAATTTGCCTTCGACATCACAAGTTCTCTACACATCTGTAGACAGCGCTCGTGTCCATACGTGTGCACGTCGTGAACAAAGCCTCAAATACACACTTCCTACTCATGTGCTCTGGCTTCAAGTGTTCTGATAGGATAAAGGGAGAAAAAAGCTTTTCGTCAAATGAATTGCGCGCTATTCAGAAATCCCTGCGAGCCGAAGAATCTATAAGGTAATTTCGCAGTTCGCTCTATAAAGCTTGCCGTCGCAGATATTTTTTTCACCGCTTATCTTCGTTTGTCTTGCTATACACGTTCTTGATAGCTCATCGCGCATGGAGAAAGAACGCTTTGCAACACGACGGCGTTCACAACATAATACTTCAAAGAATATGCTCATTATTTTATTAGCGAATCGTTTCCACGGACCTATAATATATTAACTTATGTGTTCGTGACAACACAGGCTAGAGCGCCTTCTTCTTCTCTAGTTAAGTGACCCTGTGCCCACCCGCGTTAATTATTTAGCTTGAGTCCTTTCATCGTTGATATTTGCGCTCGCTTTCCTTGTAACTACGGATTCGCTTACAATAATGACACTATGCTGAAGAGCTAGCATATGGTAAAGAATGCATAAGAAAATTTAACAAGATGCTATAACTACCTAATGATGGAGCGCGCTTTCTGCTTTCGCAAAAAAAGTAAACTATCTATACATCAAACTGCTTTTTGTAAAGAAAGAAAAAATAATACACAAATGTAGCCCCAGAAATATGACGTTGAGCGATTATCACCTACGAAGTACCAACATGAGGAAGAAATATGACATTGCGTCTTCAGCTGCAGTTCTCTCTAAATATTTAATTGGAGCAAGCATCGACGAAAATCCACAAGTGTAACACAACGCTCGGGTTTGATGTATTAGGCAAAAACCTGCACAAGATATCATGAGATAGATAACAAAAATCCGAGGAAACCTAATCCCTTCTCATGAACTGCGAATGCGAAAGCATTAATGCCCAAATGAACAACGCCCCGTAGGTGAGTACTGGTAAGACACAGCTATTATATCCCTCAAGAGAAAAGTATATAATAGCTGTGTCTTACCAGTACTCACCTACGGGGCAGAAACCTGGAGGCTTACGAAAAGGGTTCTACTCAAATTGAGGACGACACAACGAGCTATGGAAAGAAGAATGATAGGTGTAACGTTAAGGGATATGAAAAGAGCAGATTGGGTGAGGGAACAAACGCGAGTTAATGACATCTTAGTTGAAATCAAGAAAAAGAAATGGGCATGGGCAGGACATGTAATGAGGAGGGAAGATAACCGATGGTCATTAAGGGTTACGGACTGGATCCCAAGGGATGGGAAGCGTAGCAGGGGGCGGCAGAAAGTTAGGTGGGCGGATGAGATTAAGAAGTTTGCAGGGACGGCATGGCCACAATTAGTACATGACCGGGGTTGTTGGAGAAGTATGGGAGAGGCCTTTGCCCTGCAGTGGGCGTAACCAGGCTGATGATGATGATGATGATGAACAACGCTGAGCGACCTTTCGAGTTATGAACTCCTCGCGGTCAAGCAAGCACGTTGACACGCTAGGCAAACGGCTCCTAGATAGCACAAGGTTGGTGGACTTCAATTCGTGACGTCCTGCTACCTTGCCCGACTGCAACAGAATCTAATGGAGACGCTCCCGATTAAGCCGCAGTGATTTTGACGTCATCGTTTTCATCAAGCCGGGCTTGGAAATTGAAATTTCGATCCAAGTAGCGTGATGTCATAACGCAGAATTCACAGGTCTGCTAACAGGAGTGGAGGCGCCCACTTGGCCCAGTGAGTAAGACACTCGGCTTCTGAACGTGGGGCTGTAGGTTCGAAACTCACTGCCGCAAACGTTTTATTGTGATTGCAGTTTTCTGGACACTCCAAGCGCATTTACGCCGTCGACGTCGGCATCTTTTGATGCTCCCGCATCAAAGAGATAAAGACGTGCTCGACACTCGAGAAAGCTCGACTAGTTCGGCGCCTGCGTAATAAGACCACCTGCGATTTGTTTTCTCGCCCGAGAGCTGAGCAGGCCTTCGCACTAAGCGGGTTTTTCTGCTAAGTAAAATTGCGTTAAATCATCACTTATAGCCCTATGCCAAAAGGACACGTCGTCAGGAAAGGCAGAAATAAAATGTGAGCATTTCGTCAGCAGTTCCCTTTATTCATAAATATAATGTTGCTGCAATTTCGAACCAGTATGCGCTAACTATAGTACAATTTTTAATGTAGCGTGTTCCTTTTTAAGTTTGCACAGCTTTCAGGCAAGGAGATGACAAAGACGTACTCACAATAAAAAAGAAGCGGGATCTATGGTAAGGATGGCTAGCGGTGACCAGTGCTTGCGTCACCAACAACTCCGCCTGTGATTTTCACTGCCGTAATATATTGCGAAGGCTTTGGTCCTTAGATTGATAGCATTGTTGTGTAAAAGTGTTGCAATCAGCTGAAGCTTAAAAACACACTGTGAGATGACGTAGAAACAGATTGAGAAACTGTCCTGATCCTCGCGAAAGAAAGGACTGTCGCGCATCTGGCGGGCTTTTCGCAAAATTGGGCAGGCAAGAATGCGGGAATTGCAAAATCTGCGACTAGCGCAGTAATGGAAGACAGATTAGGCCAGAATCTATGAGTAGAAGGCGGCTACAACGAAAGAACAAAGGCAGCGTATGCAAAAGCAAATATACAGCTCAAAGTTGGTGTCACTGTCATGAACTAAAACACGTTGACGGGCGAAAGGCCTCTGCTGATTCCTAAGAACGTGTCAGAAATTTGCTATCTACGGCGATTTGTCTTTGTTGCCCGATTTACTTCTTTCCTAAGAAAGGTATCTGAAGTGGATGTTTGAAAATCAAGCGGCTTCTCTTTCCTTCCTTCCTGTAGAGTACTTGCCTTTTCAAACGGCAGTTTTATTTTATTTCTCGCTTTTATATTTTTCTGTCTTTATATATTAGGAACTGTAGTTTAAGCTTGAATCGCGTTCGTAGAGGTTGTGCGGTGGGTCAGGGGCGCTACAAAAACTAAGGTTTTCTTCTTTTCGTCAATCATTCTACCAACACAATTATTTTTAACGATGAACCAACCCTCGAACAAACTAAGATCTCTGCTATTTCATCCCCAAACCTGCGAACGCTTTGGCATCTTAGGTCATGTTCTGATCGAAGAGTGTCTGATCACAGAATCACAACTATTTCCCGCCCTAGTTGGCACTAATGTCCTGTAATTCACTCTCTCTCTTCTGGCTCGTGTACATAGCGGTAAATATTTGACGAACGCCATAACAATATGAAAATGAACATTTCCCACCTTGCCGCAATTCTTCTTTGCAAACATATTTCCTCGTTTATCAGACAAATGAATTCTTTCTGAGATTAGCGCTTTCTTCCGAGAATATTTTACTCACAAACTTTCTTAAACTTAGCCACTTTTAGGCTGAATTCTCCACAAGGATGTTTCATCTTTCAGCGTCGTTGCATTAGCAGGAGATTTTCTTCATACATGTAGCTTCCTGACACTTTCCTTGGACCGCTTTTTCTGTACTAACAAAAAAGGAAAAGCCTCCGAGATTTAAAAATAGAATGCCTTACTTTATTTCCTTTTACAACTATAGAACCAAACCCTTCTATAAGACGAACTAATCCTTCAAACATCGGCAGCACTCTCCAGCAATTTCATCACCTAGATTTTACCAAACTTAATCCGCCTTTAACCTCCCCGTGATATTCTGCTTCTTCGCATGATACTGTTTTACTTTCTGCAGTGGACTGGCGTTTTCTTTATTTTTATATTTTGCTGTTTACCGTTATAAATATGACCAGTAAACTCGCAGAACTTTTCTACGAATTTAAAAGGTCAGCTTTTTCATTGATACCTATTTCTTCTTGTTCACAGAGGAACCAGTGCTTCCAAACACCCTCAGCACGCTAAGCAAGAAGCACGCAGAACGCAGCACATCTACAGGCTGCACTGAGCAGAGACACCATCCCACGGATTGCGTCCCAGGGTCCAACTCATCAATATCGCAGCAGCAACCCCGGTCTCCGACGGGGTGAATTATTGAGTCAAGTCGGGGGCCTCTTGAGTCGCGTCTTGCCCTGACGCGGAGCGAATTTATTGTCCCAGGAGCTAGAAACGTCGAGCGAGCGTTTTTATTTTGCACACGACACGCAGCGCGCGTGTGGCCTGAGTTTGACGACAAGGCCGCCACGCGTCGAGATGACCTTTTGTCTCTGCTGTAGCGTTTTTGAAGGCGACACTGCTTGGCGTTTGAAAAGGCAGGAAGGAAAATGCTTGTGTTATTTTCATACGTGCATCATTTGGCGACGTTTGAACGCCTCAAACTGCGACGTAAAGATTTCTTTTTATGCAAGCTCGCATGTGTCTACGTGTCTTCGTCGACAGTTGCTACGCTGGCGTATCATAGTTGAAAAATGTGCAACAAGCATTGCAGATTGAGCTGCATTAAATAAAGGGGCGGAAATGAAACAAAATAATAGCTAAACACTCATACGTGCGCATCAAGGACAGCGATGTTAGCGTGAAAATGAACACTGTATAGTGCGAGAACGAGTGAAGAGATTGATCACTGCAATGATAGCTAGAATGTGGACGCATTTCTAAATTATTCAAAGTACTTACGCGTATTGGCAGATCCACTGAGTAGTATAAAGGACCCCCTCCCCCTTCCCATTCGATAAATAAGGCGTGCGTTGACTTGAGTTTAATAAAACACTCTTAACTCTGTCAGTAGCATTCTTTTTACTTTTGTGCGTTTTGTGACTTTTGTTTGGGCCTTAACCAAACAAGATGGCTGAAGCCATGTGTCAACGCGCGAATAGACCACAAGACATGTCGTTAGCGCACTATGATTCTACAATAAATGGCCCACTTGTCGTTAAAATGGCCAAATATCAGCGTCATATTATTAAAAACCCTTCAGCTGCATATTGGAGTACGTATTCAACAGAATGTAAAGCGACCATCGGGCGGTGCTACAAACATTGTTAGATTTAAATTCAACCTCGGTTTTTTGCGCCTAAAACAACCTGCACCTATGTTTAATTTATTCGACATATTAGTTACCGTAATGAAAATTACGGAGAATGTAAGCGGTAGCTTCCCTTTGCATTCACGAAATGCTCTCGTGAATTAGCGAACAACAATGCTGGTTGAGGTGCGCTCCTTTCGCGCAAGTTGCTCTACGGCATCAGCGGTCACTGTCTATATTTGTTTCGCCAGCACCGCCCCTAAAGTTGCAAAAAAGTGGAAGAAGTATGTTCGATGTCTTTATGCTTGCTCCAAGTGGCAGTGCGACGCAATGATTTGGCCATATAACAGCAACGGTTGTCGCAGCCACCAGAAGTGAACCTCTATTGCCTTGAAAAAAATTGAATTGGAGGTGCTTCACGGGACCATTAATGCCGCCCGCCTGAAAACACAATAGGCTAGCGAGCGCGAATCTGGCGCTGACGTCAAAAATTCAGCGTTCAATGTGCGCTTTCACCCAAACAAATTCTAGATGTGCGCAACGCCAGCGCCGTGGTTACGGTAGCATCCAAACACTACTTGCACATGACCAGGCCAGGTGCACGATCGCACGTTATGGCTAGGGGTACTAACCATGAAAAACTTCCACGTTCCATCCACGTTTATTGCGACTATTTTCTTGCCTTCTCACTTTACTTTCTCGCTCCGGATTAATTACTCTGAGGAAAAAAAAACTATGTTCTCGCCGGGTACTTGGTTAATAACTGAGCGTAAGGCCGTTGCGCAAAAAGGCGCGACGACACACACCGGTCGTGGCGGAGCGAAATTCACTCATTTTATCTGTCTCATCTTTGTCGTGGCGCTTTCTCGCAGTGGCCTTACCTGTATCATGTAGCAATTATTTCACGCCGCCCGTACTGCGGAATTTATAACGTCGACCACACCAGCGCGCACGTGTGACCGCTTCCGGCATCCGCGGCGAAAGGCCCACCACATATGCTCTGCCTTGTTTTGAACCCCCTCCCAAACCATCCGGAACCACACACCGTTACACAAGACAAAATAAAAACGAGATAAACGGAACAGCAAGTCCCCGTACACACAACGTCGAGAGCACGTCGGTAGAGATAACGCCGCGACATGCGCACCCCAAACGACAAGTAGAGATGAAGGAAGCAGTAAAGAAAAATGAAAGTACCACCGGACAGCCAAAAAGAAAGGAATAAAAGGAGGCCGTCAGACAAACTAGAGGGAAGGTTTGTACACAAAACGCATGCAACGCAGAGGGGATAACGGGACAGGCGGGGTGCTGGGTGCGCAACGCCAGCATTGCGGGTCCAGCACCTCGTTGGGCACGTCCGCTCCGCGGCAATTGCATCACACGGCCGCACGTGCCTGCTGCTTCCGGAATCCCTCTCTGCGTACGTCTGCGCAAAATCCATAAAGAGACGGGATGAAGTGCGGCTATGTCTTTGCATCCTTGTGCGTTCTACGTACCGACGTGCTGGGCTTCAACGGGGCAAAGCAGAAAGAGTCTTTGCTCCGGGTGATGTCTTCCTGCGGGAGCACGAACTTGCGAAAAACGGCCGGACTGCTCGGCGAAAAGAAAAAAAACATTGAGCCGCGGAAGAGATATTAACGTTGACGAGACGCTCCCGCCTTCGGGGCCTATGAGTGAAGCACCGGGTGTTGCATTTTGCGGATGATACGCGTGTGAACGAAATATGGTTCCGGTAGAGGAGCCTGAGCAACCGAGCGTTTGTGGAAGCAAGGCGGCCGGAATAAACGAGATAGTACCATGAAAGCGACAGACCTCGGGACTCGGGACGATGATGCGGCGCATATGTATTAATCCCACAGCAGCTTTCACTTCGACCAAATAGCAATAGCTCCGCATTCGCTGCAGTTCGTACCCGAAAGAACAACAGTGGCATGTGAACGCTGAGCGGACTTTCAATCGTGTCATCCTTCATTGTTTTATGTGTCCCGACAATAGCACCGACGACTAAATACATATCGCTAATGAATTACTTTAAGTAAATCTGCTGTATCGGAGCAGTTGGAAAGCTTATTGTGAATACAGCAGGGCATGGCATTCCTGTCACGGCGAGTGGAACGTTGTACCAAGAGTGGTTGCGCCTCAATTTCTCCTCGGCAGACGTGACACACAGCATATAAAGAAACAGAGGCATTCATTTGTTAAATTTAATTGACTCCTTTGCAAAATGCAGGAAATGACCACTCCTGATTTGAAGGGACAGTCCTGAGGCTCTACCAATAGATACCATTCGCTTCAAAAAGGTGGAAGACGCTTAAGCTTCGGCTTAAAGAGTGGAACAAGATAGCATTCAAAGATCCCTGACTGCTTCTCACGGTTTCCGGCAACTGGAGCGTATGTAACCGTAAAGTTTACCGAAAATCGCTGGCCGCGAACGCTATGCACGAAGGCGGGCTTTCTGGTACAAAAACGGCCTCTTGGGTGGGCTGCGACGCGGCAGAGGCGAGCGCTATCTGGAGGTATTGCAAGGAACCGGGCGCGCTGCTCCGTGTCCTGCAAGATACCCACGCGCCGGCGCACGCAAATGGCGGACGCCGTGGCAGGTGTACGAATGGTAGAAACGCTGGAAAAGGGGTTTCTTTGAGTTTTCGCTAACAGAATTGTGTTTTCTCGTATAGTCGAATTACAATCCGACGCTTTCTTGTCTGTAGGTTGTGTCTAAGCCGTACTTTACGATTTTACTAAGTAATTTAGCTTGAGAAATTCAATTAGTTCAGCAGCTTCCTTGCGCCACATGGAGGGCCTGGGGATGGGTGATTCGAGAATCATTGTGCAGAAACTACGTCCGTTGCCGAATTTTCCGCGACACTGGGCCCTTAACGCTATCGCGTTCAAACGCTACCACGACGATGATCGCCAGCAGTGGCATGACAATCATCACACTTCGATGATGCACGAGATGAGACCAACTGAAAAGTGTCGCAGTTTGTCAGCACCGAATAGATTTAGCAAGACTACAGCTGACGTTTATTGTCTCTTCCATTAAGACCAGTGCATGCCCCACGGTGTGGTGTACATACAGCTCCACAACATGAACGCTAATGCGTGTGTGGGCGACGCTACTGCCAGCAGCGGAATACCAGAATGCTGCGCTGTGTCTTCATGCAGAGCCGACTGAGCAAAGTGTGACAGTGCGTCCACTTGGCTTAGTAGTTTTTGCAGCCAAATGCGCTGCGTTTCTCTGGAGGCCTTCTGACTCTGAGTACAGGAGCTACGCAAGCGCAGTCGAATCTAGTACTGAAGGATGGCACGAACGCACAATGTGACCTTACAGTTGCCATCAAAATAAAACAGCTGCGTAAGAACATAGCCTCATGCCTTTAGCGTCACCTTAAGAATACGGGAAATCTTTCTAAGCAGGCCATCAGAATGCGTACAACGACTCATAGGCCGCGTGCTCCCACTAGGCCTAATACACTCATAGGCCCGCAATCTATTCAGGGAAGGAAAGGTAGTTTCGTGCTGTTCCTATAAGATAAAAGTTATCAAGGCAAGATTACAGCGGCTAATCGAACTTTCCAGAGGTTAAACGTCCGTCTGTTATAATGGCGACAAATCGTTGTCTTTTGACGTCGCTGCTGCTCGCGACTGCTGATCCGGGCCCTCTTACAGCAGGATTTAATCGCAGTGAAATATGTAGGAGTCAGACCTCTTTTAATTAGCGCAGTGTCAGCGCCCTTCCATGTGCGGCAGTCGTTACTCTTCGGTAACGAGTCAGCGGCAGCGTCGGAGATCAATTTCGTCGAAAGAGGGGAATCTAACACCAGGACAATGCATCTTGCCGCACCGCTCTGACGTAGTTTCTCTCTCGCCCCACTCCTCCGTACAATGCTTTATCCGCTCTTGAACAGAGATTTCTGCATTCCTTTTTTTTTCTTTTTTTCTCCTCAGAACGAGGGTTTCTCTTCTCGCCGTCGCTGTCGTTAATACGCGGGGCCAGTAGCCGTACTTCTCTGTTTCCTGTTTCTGCCTGCCCTCCGCGCCCAGAGCTACGACGATGTCACTCGGCTCGGCTGTCGCTTATCGGGAAGAGCTCTTTCGATGCCTACCGGCCGGAAACGCCATCGGTGGCACGATCTCGGAGAGTAATGGCGTGTCACCGTTATTTTCTATATCTCTGAGTGCATGTATTTCAATCTCTCTCTTTCTATGCCTTCCTACTAACCTCTGCTGCCCTTATTTTATATTTTATTGTTTATTTAATTCCCTGTGCCATTCCTTCTACCGCGCTCGTTCTTTTTTCGCGATCATGCTCCGCCCCCCCTCTCTCTCTCTCGCTATTATAGCACGTTGCTGTAGAATCTAGAGATTGTGCCCATCTAATTAAGAGTTCAATCCAGCAAATCAGAATCAGAATCGGTTTTTATTGAGATGATTAGAAAGTTTACAAGATGTTAACATACAGAAGGAGGTCCCAAAGTCAAAGACTGCAATGGGACCTCCTTTACAAACTAATCGTAATAAAACACACTACAGCAGTTCCAACAAAACGCTAACATGGAAGAATTGCAGGTTTTAGTATGAATAGCATGACTGAAGAATTACATGTGCATAAATGTCAAGCAAAGGAACTCTAACATAAACGCATAATCGATTATGCGTTTTACAGGTACTGAATGGGCGGTAATTTGTTAGTGCGCATTCATTTCATAAACATTTATCTGAAGTTATATTTTTGTCTGTTGTGAGCCCCTGTGATCATTATCGTGCTTGAGTAGCAGCTTGGGCTTGTTGGTTTTCCATCCTGCTAGTAACAGCGCAAAATGTAGACAAGAGACGAGACAAGAAGACACCACAAGCGCTGACTTTCAACAACGTTTATTCCGAAAGAAACACGGCTTCTTATAACCATTGCCCACAGTGTCGCAGTCACGTGATCGCACATCATGCGAAACATGCACTTTTTTCTTTTTTGCACTCAAGATAGTGGTTGCACGTGCAAAATCTCAAGTTCTTTTTTTGTCAGTAACAAGGACGGCGTGCTAATGCATTGGTCACGAAGTCTGGTAATCTCGGCTGCCTCAATTATCTCCCGGACCAGCTGGTCATTGTGTTTCTTCAGCACTTTACAGCGTCTGAATTCTGCGGCGCAATCTTTTGAGGGGCAATCCCTGATATGGATGCCTAGATTTCTGTTAGCCTGCTCGACGCTAAGTTTGTGTTCCTTTAGTCTTTCATTTGTGCATCTCGAAGTTTGCCCCATATACCTTTTTCCACATTTCAGAGGTATTGAATACACCACGGCTTCTGTGCACTCCACAAAACGATTCTGGTGATTAATCGTGCACCCTTCCTGGTTTATCGGGTCTTCAGCATTGACGCGTTGGCAGAGGCTTTTTAGTTTTTTTTGGGGCAGTAAGCACTACATTAACTCCAGCTTTGCGCCCAATCTTTTTCTAGCGGTGAGATAAGTTGTGCACGTATGGCAGGGCCACGGTCCGTCGCTTTTCTTTCATTTTTGGCTTCTCGCCACCTGGCTCGCCATGGGCACGCTCGAGTTTTAGGTTCTTGCTCATTTTTTCGGCAACGGACACAAGAAGGTGCGACGGGTAACCAGCCCTAGTAAGCCGGTCAACCTGCCGACGAAAACTTTGTTCCATTGCGTGGATGCACGATTTTTTGAGCGCATTTGTTAGACAAAGGTTTGCAACTGCTCTCTTCACCAGTTTCGAATGCCCTGTTTTTGCTCTGTTGCCCTGTTTGCCCTGTTTTTGCAAGAAAAACTTGTTCATGTTCATTCATGTTCATCTACAGTATTTCTGCAATTTCTCAAATATGTCGCAGCAGTTGTGTTGTCTTTGTTTCTTCTTTTCCTTTCTTTCTTTTTCTTTCTTTATTTCTTTATGGCGGCGAACAACCACGCGATTCCTAAAATACCCTTTCATGGAGCTCACACCAGGTAGTATCCAACATGTCACTTGCATATATATATACTCGTTTGTCACTGGCTTTTGCTTGATTTCTACCCGCTGTAACGCGCGGTATTGGACGCTTTCATATGTTTTAGAGGATGCATGTTTTATTGACGCACTCACCCCCCTTTGCATGTGCTCGTCACATCACTTAATGAGTTTAGTTCTCCTGTTTCTATCTCGAGCACACCGAAATTTACCCGCCGCCGTGGCTCAGTGCCTTGACGGGGAGGAATTATTTACTAGTCGCGCGGCCACCGCATTTGTTCTATTGATTGATTGATTGATTGATTGATTGATTGATTGATTGATTGATTGATTGATAACAAAATATGGACGCACGAGCATTTTTACACTTCGCCTTCATCAGAATGAAGCCACCAAGGATGTTGCTGCAGTGGTATCTACAGCGTTCAAAGAATGCGTAGTTGATGGAGCATCGCTTTAATAATAAGGGTTTTTCTACTATGTCTTATTTCGTTTATTGGCGCCCCCATGAATCTTCCATCTCTAAATGTTTGAACAAATGTTTCCCTTTCTGTAGGCGCAGATAGATATAAGTAAGTAAACTTGATTTGATTTTATATAACCACAGGCATGTTAAAATTCCCGAGTCCTGCACTATGTCGTCTCGCACTGAAAACCTTTATTATACTCCCATATTATCCCTCAATCGCTTTCACACTTGCTAGGCGCCGCAGGTAGCAAGAGAGTTGGTAAAAAATTGCTCTCCATTACGCACCCTTGCTGAAAGTACCAAGCTGGTCTCAAGTCTTGATGTGATCCCTAGTTTTCCCTCTGATATTCCCATATCTCTATTTCACGTTTCACTACCTACCTACCTACCTACCTATCTATCTATCTATCTATCTATCTATCTATCTATCTATCTATCTATCTATCTATCTATCTATCTATCTATCTATCTATCTATCTATCTATCTATCTATCTATCTATCTATCTATCTATCTATCTATCTATCTATCTATCTATCTATCTATCTATCTATCTATCTATCTATCTATCTATCTATCTATCTATCTATCTATCTATCTATCTATCTATCTTTTTTCTTATTTTCCATCTCTCTCCTGGTATGACACAGCCCAATAATTATGAGTACCCTCCTAAAACTCTGGCTGGTGGCATACGAGGAATTTTCACTGCACAGCACAAGTGCCTACATGCGCAGAAGGTTGCCGGCTTCTCTGTCATGCTGAGAAACACTCAATCGGCACAAGTGATGCTCGAGCATGTTCTGTTGGTGAACGAAAGGCTAGAACCCAGAACGCCGAGCTGTCCTTTCACACTGATTTTCTTTGACAGCGATTCGTGTGGTCGTTCACAGACGTATTTAATTAAACCTAATTATCAAACCACGGGTAGTTATGCCGACATTTTATGCGTGCGCGCAATCGTGGGTTTTTCTTACTGCACACATTTAAGACCAAGTTCGGGCAGAGACACCTTCTTGAAGAGATAAATAAATAAAAATCAGTGACAGAAAAAATGTTTAAGCATGAGTTCCTGTGGCTTTTAGAACGTGTTTTTTTTATAAGTAAATGTTTTTTTTAATTCACAAATTCATTAATTCTTGATGAACGCGTTGATAATTTCACAGCGAAGTGACAATGAAAATCTCCTGACTAATTTCCCCATTGTTAGGTATCCCCCCCCGCGTACATTCTTACGAGCAAGACCAACAGACCAACAGAGAGAGAGAGAGAGAAACAAAAGGGAATGAAAGACAGGGAGGTTAGCCAGCGTAAATACCGGCTGGCTACCCTGTGCTGGGGAAAGGGTAAAGGGAATAAAAGGAGAAGGAAGATAGAAAAAAAAAAGAAAAATCCACACAGTAACGCGATGTTACGCGCAACAATAGTCAAAGGCGGTCGCACAATTCACGTCCTTAAAAACTTGAGCAAAGCACTTAAGGCCTTGAGTGCCGAAACGCGTCTGGACCAGTGCCCTAGAACTTTCTCTTCTGTAAAGTTTCAAGACGCATTCATCGCCTTCTACGCTTACACATTCGCATAGCAAATATGAAATTTCTTGCTATTTAGGGCGAATTCGGCCTTGTGGGAACGTATTATCCGACCTTTCGTCCAGAATACCTTTTATTGGCGATATGTTTGTTATATTTGTTGTAAAGATTTTCCGGAAGTTAGGTCTTAAGAATTTTCCTACGATATATAGAAAACGAATGATAAACAATAAACGCCAGCCCCGATTCAGTCGATTCGTACATCATTCGTATGCGAGAGCAGTTCGAGAGAGAGGGCGACGACGAGCGGTGATAGCGAATTAGGCAACGTCGATAGCGCTGAGCAAGCACAAATAAGCGTATGAACATAGCACTCCAAGTGGACGTGCTTCTGTATCCACTGGAAATGTGAACGACCGTTTTGGTTGTCAAGCCATTGCACAGAACGAAGTGGAAAGATGCGCACAGAACGAGGGTTTTGGGTAGCGCACAATAAATAGCAGTAGGCGCCGAGGAACTCCGGTGAGGCATTTCAAAGCAAGTTTTATTGTGTGCCCACCAAAATAGAGAGAGGGAAAAAATAACACAAGAGAAACAAGTCTGCTTGTTCCACTAGACGGAGCGATATACCTCCAAGAACACTCGTTAAGATAAAGTAACGCAATGAAGAGACGACAAAAAATAAGGGGGACCTTCTAGAAACCCGGTGTCTCACGAAAAGTAGCGAACGCGGCCGGCACTTCTGAGGATAAAAGGTTCGTCGGAGCGTGCGCGGAACACAGCGACAAATTCGGCGCACCTCGGTGAGCGAAAGAGCGGCGCACGAGAAGCCGAGCGCTACAGACACGAGCAAGGAATAAGTTGAAGACGAAACCGACGTAAATAAATAAATGGCCGGGAGAATTATTTCAAAAGAGAAGCAAGACGAGGCTAGAACCGTGAAGCGGCGAGAACATTTCATTCCAAGTGCGCTCGTGCGGAACCCCGTTTGAGCCGGGAGAGAAAAATGACGTTACGGGGAGCGGGTCTCGCGGAATATGGGTTTTCTGCACGCCCGGAATAAGCCCTAGTAGCTTGGATGGTGTCGACTGGCTTTACCCTCTTGCACGGTCCGAGTCGAAGCCCTGTCATATCTGCCTGGGGCCCAATTTTTCGTTCTGGTTCCTTTCGCCATTTGCGCTTTCTTTCAAACGGCGTTCGCAGTTTGGCAGGTTATAGAGGCTCTATTCCTAGAGCGAGATAGAGAGCAAGAGCTAGATTAGAAAAACATTCACCCTGTATAGTACCAAATATCGGCATGAAAAAGCGACGCAGGTAGGCTAGCAAAAGTAAACTCATCGATATGCCAACGTACTACGGTATTTCTTGTTTATTATACACGATGAAAAAAGGGCGTTGCTAAACTGAGGTTAGAGGATGCACTCCGAAGCGCTAATTTGTATATCAATATTGGCTAAAAAAATAGATGTTACATTAGAATTCACAGTGTTATTGTTGTGCAAACAGGTACTTAGAACGACAAGACCGAGTACGCCCGCAGCAACTTGCCACAGGAGAAATAACCTGCACAAATAATATTCACACGACTGTATACAGCAAGAATTGGAACCATGGAAGTATCACCATAACAAGCGTGAAATGCGAAACCGGAGGACTTGTGTTTATGCTTAGAAAAAATTTCAATTGCAGTAATCATAGTTGGCCCGCGTTTTGATAGACTCATTGCTGTGTGTCCTGAGGGGTGTCTGTCTATGCACTAAAGTCAGCACGAGCAATAACTCTTTGAAACAAAGAGCAGAGGGTTTGTCGATCACTATACCTCTCGTGAAATTTTGAGACGTCTTGAGACGTCTGGAGTGCTCCTAAAGAGCCTTCCCCTAAGGAAGACAAGTCCACTTGTCTATTGGCTACAATTGCTTTCCTTGTACCACTATTATTCATCTAAATAAGCCTCGTTATACATATAGAGGAGTAGAGACCCAAACACACTAGCGTAGTGTCTGACGGATAGCATGTCATTGGCCTAATTGTACGGCTCTTTTATAAGGACTGCACATGCATGCTTGATCTATAGACTATAGAGAAGAATTTCTACCAGCGCGTTATAAATGTGTTGAGTCACTTCAGTAGCAGCTGTAGAACTGGCAGAAAGCCGCTAAAATGAACAACCAAAAATGGCCAGTGTCCGTATTCACAAACAAAATTTTACACTAGAAGTCTTCGTATGAGAAAATATCAGGCAATCTCGATGCCTGACACAATATTAATGAAGGCAGCCGGCCAATTGCACAGAGCGCTCACAAACTAAAAGCTTTGGGAATTCGGCTCCGGTATATTGCATAGGGCTTCCTATGAGGCCCGACAAGTGCCCTGAAATAGAGACCCAACGAGGGCACGCAGTTAATAGCTCCCATACTTGATAGCTTGCACCCTTTGGATCCTCCTACGTCGGTCAGCGTGCGCACGAACTCTGGCCGGGGAGCTGCGCTGCGTAGCACGAGGCCGGCTTCCACCGGCGCAACGACGTTGAAGCATGCCCGGGCATCCGGAAATAATTGCCACGATGCGGCGCGCGCCGGCAAACCAGCCATTACGGTGCCGCTTCCTTTATCCTCTTCCCCCTAGTCAAAGGCTTCAATTTGAACGAGCCCGCGAGCAGCAGTGGTGTGTATACCCGTGGCCTGCTCGTCTTCTCGTCGAGGCATAGTCGTTTATAACACGCCGGGGCTCAGCTCAACAATGAACGCCGCGCGTGAGCCTGCTGCATTTCGGGCGAGAACGTAATGGCGGCCGCGTAAGATGTGCGCCGGCGCGCTCTACTGCGTTATTTGTGCCTAGGCGGGTACGCCACGGCGTGCGAGAAAATGCTATACGACGGCGCAGCGCTCCTGATAGCGGTGGTCAGGAAACCAGCGCACCCGGCCATTGGGATTTGATTCAAAAGAATAGCGCTCATGGGAGGAAGCTCCAAGTGACTATGATGCGGTCTGTGGATACCCTCTGCTCTTTTAGAGAAGCACCAATTCTTGAGGTCGGCCTCTTCAACCGAGTTCTGGCTGGCTAGCTTCGACACGCTGAATAATTCTACTACACGAATGACTATACGAGTTTATTCGTGCCACTATTATATGTTTCCGTAGAGTACTAGAAGACCAATCGACAGTCGAGCTTGTGTATAGACTGTGAAAGTTAAGCGTGAAACTTTGGCTCAAAGGTAGCTGCTTGTCTGCATAGGTTTTGTGCGATCTGTTGTAGATTTGTAGGACTTATACATACATGTTTACATGTTTTAGATACATGTTTTTATGTCTTACAACCGAAGAATGATTGCTGTAAAAAAATGACAAGTTTGTTAACAGAGTTAACATGTCTTCTCCATCTGATGTACAGCGGCTCCTCAAAACGCAAACATCTCGTTTGGTCGCCACTATTCTTGCTTCATCCATTGACACCTTTATTTATTCGAAAAAAAAATTGCTTCGCTTCATCGGGGATGCAGGGGCAGTAAGGAAAGTGCAACATATTGTGCGTGCTTCTTAGGGTGTATACCCCTCGTCCCTACGAAAGGCTGCAGAAATGACGATTACAAATACACAAGTGACATTTATTCACACATTACAATGCTGATATGCTAAGCTTATTATACAGCCAGCGGGGGTACTGTGGTCTAATCTTGCAAGCGTTATTACTCCCTATTCGTAGTGGGCCCAGCGTTGTCAAAGGTAATGGCCGCAGATTGCCGTCCCTCTGTCTTGCTGCCCGAGTCTGTTCACGACATTTGGATGCCCTACGTGTCGAGCGCGAGGGCGCCATAGTCGAGCAACTGGTAAATTGCACACTGGTAAACCTTATAATTGCTAACGAACACAGGTTTGAGTTTGATGGATTAGGCGTACTGTGGCAGAGCGCGTTTTCCTTCAAACACGACGGCTCCCACTCGGATCGACAAATGCACCGCCGAGTTACACCTCTCTAAAAACCAAGTGACAGCATAAATGTAGCTCCTATTTCGTCATGCCTGGTGCGACAGCCGCGCCATCTGGGCACAGGAATGTTCGAGTAATGGTTTTTTCCTCTACGCAACGATACCAAAGTATGGTGCTTGGGTAGTCAGGGTTGCAAAGATATAGGCGTTATTATTATTATTACATGTTTTCGTTGCAAGCCTGTAACCTTACATGTAGCAAGCGACGCCCCCCCCCCCCTCCTCCGGCACCCTCTTTTCTATGTTGACCGAAGCGAAAGACGTTTTACGTGAAAATAAAACCTAATTGAATTGAAAATGTTCTCGATTGCTCTTATGGCCGGCTCATGCGCGGTCTGCACTCGTGTAGGTCGGTGCTTGCGCCATCGTTACAATGGTCTCACGAAATGTCGCTTTTGTCGCAGCCAGCAGCCGTAAAACAGAGCAGTCAGTCCCTGAAACACAAACTCGGCGAGCTGCGTCCACACCCGTCCAATGTCAGCTTTGTTGTGTTCAGGAGAGAACACTTTGCACTCACGCGTAACCACACGTGACAAGAAATCACTGCTTGAAAACTAAATTAAGCAAGACGAATGTTTCAAACTTATACTGATGGTCTCTTAGTACAGATATAGAGGTAGAGACGTCATAAGGAAAAGGCAGAGATGTTAACCAGGCTGATGAGCTACTCGCTGTGCAGCGAAATGAAAGAGGGAGCTATAACATACAGACACGTGTAGTCTGGTGCGTCCACAATTTATGCAGCACTGCGTCAACATACGCGCTGTATATGACGCTTAGATGCAGTGATTTATGCTTGGAATTTACGCACTTATTCGGGGCACAAACGCGTAAACACCACACAAGCCTTGGGAGTTATTGATAATGCACTATTCTAGAACTTTTATGCGCATGTGAGCACCTCAGAAAGCTAAACACAAAAATGCGAGCATTCAGTCGACCTGCACCGCACTCTGCACTTGTGTACTTACAGATTGCGCACTTACAGAGATAACGAAAAACGAACATGTCTAGCACTTCTCCCTCGCCCATATCCCACTGAAGTAGCTTGAAGTGAAGCCAAGGTCGATTCAAATAGGCCGCGAAGCTTCGGGCGAAAAGCGGTTCAGTACAGATTGTCACCGACATCAGCATGGGGTGTTATGGGAGCAGCGATTGAAGCGCGACTATGTTTGGAGGGAACAAACATTCGGAAAGAAAAACGCGTTTTTTAATTCAAGCGAGACACAGTTAGACTCATTCAACGAAAATAAAATCCCTAGTCATTTT
Organism: Dermacentor variabilis; assembly: GCF_050947875.1. Taxonomy (NCBI): domain Eukaryota; kingdom Metazoa; phylum Arthropoda; class Arachnida; order Ixodida; family Ixodidae; genus Dermacentor; species Dermacentor variabilis. The sequence continues at coordinate 30,638,080 of NC_134572.1, read as the reverse complement.
TATATATTCGTGACGAGTTAAGAAAATACAAGTTTAATTTTATTATTATTGATAAATGCATTTCTTTTCAGCGCCCATCGCTACAGGGGGCGTTGACGCCGCTATCACTCGCAATGCAATGCACGTCTTGAAATGGGCAGAAAGGCGCACTCGTAAAGTTCACCTGTTGAAATACGCCCCCCTCACAGTTTTTGCTTTCTTGCTTGTCGAAGTTTGTCTGAATTTGGTGACGCGGGTAGCTTCATCGCGTCTTAATCTGTTCAGTTAAAAGGAGTGGGTTACGACCGCCAGATAATTGTGTAGTTGTTTTCGTGAGACTGCGCTGGCCGACGGGCTTGGCATCCGACAATAGGATCAACACTCTACACCTAAAGCTTTCGTCGGCCTCCAAAGAAAGTATGTTCTGTGCAGGGATGCGATTTTGACAACCGTACGGCTGGCCTCTTCCTGCATCGCTTTCCACGCTGAAAGCTCGAAACGCCCATCAAGTCGAATGGCGGGGCATTTGAATATATAGCTCCAAAGGAAGGACAACAAAACAAATTTCGCGCCTTCGAAAACAAAATGACGTCACTTCTGCTTTTAAAGAACATGGCGTCACATTATTTTTTTCTTCCGCCGGAAGTGTTCCCACCACATACAGATGGCTCTAAGCCCCATGAACCGCCGATGGACCACCATGTTTTGAACGTATGGGCTCCTATGGAAGCTTCGCTACCAGGTATATTTACCTTGGTGAAGCTACCCGGCGCTAAGATGAGACGCAAAATGCGCCAAATGATGCGAGCTCACATTATCGACTTTTATTTGCTAGGGACAACAGGCAACGAGAAAGGAAAAAGAAAAAAACAGCCAAGCTCCTACAATACGCCGACCGTTTCCGAGCGCTGTCGATAACTCGACAGCGCTCGGAAATGGCCACAACAGACAAAGCTCCACAAACAACGATACTTCTACAGCTCGCTATAGTGAAACCAGGTCCTTTCGCCGCTGCCGCTCTCCTCTTACTATATGAAATAACATCCCCCAGCTTGGTCGCGCTTCAATATTTGCGCATAATTAATGAGCGTACGGAGTGAAAGCTGAACAAGCTTACCGCCAAAACCATGCCTGATGTAGTCGGTGTAGCGACACGTGTTTACAAGCACTGCCGATGCGCGGTACTGGGTTTTGTCTCCACTTTCCCACTCTCCTCACATTCCAGCGGTTTCCATTTTCAGCCTCACTTGTACGGCTCCGGGTCCGCTGGTGCTCACGTTGACGTTTGTGACAGCTGTCGACGCACAGCGTTTTAATGAGACCAGGGCCAAGCGAATAATCAGATTCATTAAACTAATTGCTTCTCTCTTCCTGCCTCCTTTGACATACATAACATCCACCAATTTGGCAGCAGGAAAGAAACAATGACCCGGGAACAGGGTACGTATGAGTGAGCCTTGGCCAACTATTTCGAGACTGGAACTTATCAGCTCTTTTTCTCCAGTTTCGGTGAACAGGCATGTTTTCAACATAGCTCTGCCCCTTTTTTGCTAACATGAGTCAGCATGTGGTACTACCGTACAATAAAACTTGACTTTCTCGGTTCCTTTTACAACAAGACGACGACTGATTTGTCAATCCAACCAATACTGTGGTGCTTCAAAGATTCCTCGTAGCAGCCCAACTTTTGCTTTCGTGAACAATGGCGTAAACACGCAGCAGTAAGCACTGCGCGTATCGTTTACAATGCACTGTGCGTATAGTTTACAATGAATACCCCGACGCAGCTGGCTTCTACGGGATCACACAACTACCACAAAACCTACAAAGAAAGACTGCTCTTCTCATCAGTGCTCTCCGGATAGCTGAAGAAGCCTCCTTGTCGTGTTCGGAAGCTACGAGGAAACGGGGAAAGCAAGCTGTGTTTTGTGAGACGCTGGCACTTGGCCGCTGACTGCCAAACGGTAGAGGAACTCACCGACACTGGCGCTGAGTCGCGACGATCAGTCGCTTACAAATCAGGGACAATAACGGAAACCGTCAGAGAGGGGGCTAAGGGAAGAGAGAGGGAAACGCCGCTGGAATGAGTAACGGTGAGGCGGCTGTAAATGACTCGCCACGGCCTGGTCGCTCCATTATCCGCGCTGACACGACGATGGCGGGGAGTGGCTGCTGTTAGTGCGTTGCTCCACTAACGCCAGCCACTCTATGGCAGCTGATAGCGGAGGTAAGATGAAAACGATGTAAAGAAAACTGTCAGCGACCGCAACGGATAAAGTATCCTGGAGCCAGTGCCATTACCGCGTTGCTAGGCCACCCCGGTTCTCCGTGATAGCCGGAAGACGAGCGGCCGTCCCCTGAGACGAAGACACGGGCTGGATTCAGCTCTACGTTTCTCTTTTCTTATCGTGTTTGGGGTTCGAGCACAGCCATTTGCGCGATGTCCATCAAACTATCCTCACATGTACACGGAATGAGCGCGATGGCCAGCGGCCCTCAAGGAGAGTGATCGAAGAGGGACAACACGAGCGTACAAGGATGCGTGTCCCACCCACGCATACATAGACACTTACTGAATGCGTCCATGATGTCTTCACCGAAACTCGTGCGAGACAAGTCCCTCCGCTTTCAAGTTTGGCTAACCGTACGCGAATTTCAGACAGTTGACAGAGTGAATTGTTTAAAGATTGAAAATGCTGACAGCGCAGAATTAAGAGGAAAGCTAAGCAGAAGGTTACCTTTCAGCGGGTCTTTGGATAAAGGGGAATAAACGATAATGAGGAGGAGGGGGAAGAATTCAACCACATCAGGGCCAGCGCAATACGTACAAAAAAAAGAAAAAATGGCAAGGAGGCTTAGATGTTACAGAGTATCCACAAGCCAGGCATTCAGATGAAATGCGCCAGTTCGTGCGCTTCCCTACGAGGTGACAATCGCTGATGTTTGTACTCTGTTGCTTAAAAATAATGGTTGCTTGTGAGCCAATACATGTGGGCATTGGGTTGCTACAACTAGAGTTCTGATGTAGCATTGCACATCGTGTACTGGGAGTCGTGAATATTTCATTGGTAGACCCAGGGCCAGTTTATTTTATTCCCAACAAAAAATGCGTATGCGGAAGATGTATCTGGAGCTGGTTCACGTGCTCCACTAGTCGTTCCGGATCAACTGACTCAGCGGCGGATCGCTTTCTCTTTCTCCTCTGTCAGGGCGCGAATTAGGCGGGAACTTCAAGAGCGTGCCGTGCGTCACTTCCGCTCGCCGAGAAGAGCGGGAGAGGCAGGAGGAGTTTGGTTTTGGTGGTACAAGGTGTCAGTAGCGGCGGCTATGCGCAGTAGTTCCACATATATCCGTACTGTACAGCATCCTGCTGATGCTTGCGAATTCGAAACCAAAGTAGGGGACACCGAACACAACTCACGCTCTGGGACAGCAACTTCACTAAACATAGGCTAATAATAACTCAGCTAACGGAAGTGAGGCGCCATTTCAGGAGTCAGTTGAGCCCGACCATTCAGTGCTTAAATCCAGCGCGCCAAAATTTCTCTTTCACTGGTAGATTCGTATTTGCGAAATCCGAGTGCTCACTCAAGTATTTGGGCGACTTGTGAAGACATGCCAGTGAGTTCCACCCCATGTTGCAACAAATTCCTGTCAAATACTTGCCCATGAGTCAGGAAGTACAGCTTGTCAGCGAGTTACCTGACGCCGAAGTGCTATGAATGAGCACTAATGATGTGTTTTACTTCATGAGTGCACAATATTTACATGAAATGCCACTCACAGTTCATAGCGCGCAAAGTTTTCTGTGAGCAAATTTTATTTTTGTCATTTTTTTTTGCATTTCCTGTGATCCATAACCTAACGCGATGGGTGGTGCAAGCTATAAGTCGTAATTTTCACGAATTGGTGAACCACTTGACGAAAAAAAGTCGAATAAACGAAGCAGCACGCCAAGTTGTCAAAATGGACGAATCAGCCCACTCTACAAAACTCATGCCATCCGTCTGGCAAGCGATTGTTCAAGCCCATGGTACCGTCCACGCCAACTATAAATTGAGACAGTCGGCGAAATTTCTGCCGAAAGCATCTAGGACGAGTCAGCGAAAGGTCGTGAGCGTTGACCCAGCTACAATGTGCTTAGCTCAATTAAGCGGCTTTTCTTCCGCCGCGGCCACCGACGATGGCCGTAGGGTGGGCTTAAGAGCCACAAATTATGCATCGGGTAATTCATTCCCGGATCGCGAAATGAATAAGCCGTTGGAAAAAAACGGCATCAAGCGAAGCTGAACGAGGACGCTGGGACAGAAACTAATGTTATGTAATAGTTGCGAGCCAACTTCAAGAGCTGACATTTTTTCTCTCTCGCCGACAGTTTCCTTTATTCTATTTCCGCTAACAGCCACCTACAACCAGTTCTTTCCCGACTGTTTGTTTTTCGCACTTGACTATACCATCATGAGCGTCATTTGTACTTTGCAAGTATGGGAGACCTGACAACATGAGTCGCACAAGGCCGAAAGTAAAGAATAATGCAACGTGTTGAAGGAAGCAAGACGCCTGAAGTTTCTTTTTTCCTATTCTGCCATATTTTCTTCGTATATTGCAATACCTCCCTGGTTACAAGTTCACGTTCGTTAAGACTACAGTCGCTGCTTGACTAAGTCACCGCAATTAAAGAATTCCTTACATTAATCACTTGCCAGGAGGTATACAAAAGTACTTCAAAAACGCACGCACGCTGCTGGTGTATTTCTTCGAATAGGCGCACGGGATCCATATAGTTCCATCAAACGTAATCTGCTGTTACCCGACCCAATGGCGCCTGCACTAAACGGTCGAGGCGCACTGTCGGTAATTCTACAGCTATTATTTGCACTCGTCGACCACCAGGGGGCGTGAGGCGTCGTGTCCCCAAGTAAACAAAGCAAACATAAGAATGCTCAGCTTACGCAAGCCACAGAGGAAGACCGGCCGTAAGGAGATCGTAAAAATGTTTCTTGCAATCTGCTCTTCTTGCCCAAACAGCCGAAGCCAGGACCAGCGCCGAAGCAGTAGCCGCACTGAGCCACGCATGGCGCACGATCTGCGTCGCGTAAAGCAAGACTTGTCCAAGGCGAACGGACCCATAGGCACGGAGCGAGATATCGCGTGAAGAACGACGCACTCGGCGACAGGCGGTCAGTGCCTAGCCGGAACTGACCATGGAGCTGGTCCCTGGGGCCACATACGTTCGGGACACAGACGACACGCGACATGAGCGACCAAAGCCGGCCATTGTCAAGGCACACGTTCTCGAGAGGCGTTAGGGTCGCTGGCACCGAATCAGATAGGAGGAACGAACGCGAACGTGTAATGACTGGGTCCCCGGAAGCATATACATTTCAGCAGCTTACATGGAAACAAAAAGGAAGCTAGAAACACTGGAAACGTAAAGACCCCTGCCTCCCCACCACCACCACCTTTCTTTTCCACTCTGATAAGCATAACATCGTTCGGAGGCCACGAAAAGACCAGACTCCCTGCCATCGAATAAAGGGTGTCGCGAACAGACAGATGGCCGAACCGGGAGCAAATGGGAAAAGTTGCAAAGTGTAGCAATGAAAGAGTGCCGCCAAAAACAAGCAACGCCGGGCGTGCGGACAAAAACTGCGTCAGCGAAGAATCCTCGCTCTGAGAGACTGCGGCGTCGAAGCCGCGGGATTCAATTTTAAAGACAAAACGACGCCTTTGTGTTTTCCCGCCGGGTCGTCTCTGCTGCCGGAAACGCGACCTAAAGTAGGATGCCGAGCGGGCAGTGCGAGGACGCCTTGGCCAAAGCATCCGCATTTCATTTTTTGTCGTTCTTGTTATGCGTGCTATATGTGAGTCGATTCTTGCTATCTTTATTTGCTCTTTTCTTGTCGCTGATATTTAATTCTTGGTTCAGCTTTCTGGCCACCCTTGGGAAATCTGCTGTGCTTCTAAGAAACATGCAAGAAATAATAAAAATGAAGAGGAAGAACGCGATTCAACTCGCGTCCCTTCGACTTTTGTACTTTCGCAGTGCTCGCCAAGAATTCCGTAGCGTTTCTTTCGTCAGTTCTCGTTGTCACCATATTCCGCTGCTCAATCTCTCCTGTCAGTGCCACGAAACGGACAACCTAATTTTGCACCTTAAAACTGCGCATCTAGTTACGAGAAACGCCGTTGTGGGGAGTTCCGTAATAATTTCGACCACCTGGAGTTCAACTCGCACCTAAAGCTAAGTACACGAACGCTTTTTCGCATTTCGCCCGCATCAAAACGCAGCACCTCCGACCGAGAATGAAGCCCATTATAATAGTTATTTTATTTATATGTTTATTATTTTATTTACCACACTAGCACTTCCATGGAGATGCGTAACAGGTGCAGAAATTCGGGTACATAGCGCACTGAAAGTGGATGAAGAATAAAGAACGAAGCACGCAGTTGCAACATATAAATGCAACAGAGCTAATACTCGCGTATCATTTGTAACGCATCAGACAAATAACCTACTATTTACCCGTAATGTTCACAACAAAGATCGTATTTACGAAAGGCATCTTACACGTCATTTTTCTATGTTTGCTATGAACGACATCAAGGGAATAAGAAGTGAAAATAGCACCCCGCAGTTCTCTTATGAACAGCTGGAAAACATGACTGTCGATCTTTTCTGTTCTTCACTAAAAACGAGCCCATCATTTCCGATTCTTCCAAAGCATGCCATTATCATTATCATCATAATCAGCAGCCGATTTTTGAGTACACTGCTGGAAGAAGGCCTCTCCCAGCAACCTCCAATTACCTCTGTCTTGCTAGCTTTCTTGCAGGCGCTAGCTGATTCCAACTTGCGCCGGCAAATTTTCTCATTTCATCACCCCATCTAATTCTCTGCCGCCCTCTACCGCGCTTCCTTTACCTTGGTACCCTTTCCGTTACTCCAATGATCCACTGGCTATCTGTCCTAGGCATTACGTGGCCTGCCTAGCTCCACTTTTCTCTCCTAATGTCAACTAGAATATCGGTCATCCGCGTTTGCTCTCTGATCCTCACAGCTCTCTTCCTGACTCCTAATGTTACACCTAAAATTTTTCATTCCATCGCTCTTTGCGCGGTCCTTAACTTTCTCTCGAGCTTCTTTGTCAACCTCAAAGTTTCTACCCTGTTGTTGCAGATTTGTTGAAGGATGGTGGGCAGATTGTTCTAGAGAAACTGGCCACCCTGTATACGCAATGCCTCATGACCTCGATCGTACCGGAATCTTGGAAGAACGCTAACATAATCCTAATCCATAAGAAAGGGGACGCCAAAGACTTGAAACATTATAGACCGGTCAGCTTACTGTCCGTAGCCTACAAACTATTTACTAAGGTAATCGCAAATAGAATCAGGAACACCTTAGACCACTGTCAAGCAAAAGACCAGGCAGGATTCCGTAAAGGCTACTCAACCATAGACCATATTCACACTATCAATCAGGTGATAGAGAAATGTGCGGAATATAACCAACCCTTATATATAGCTTTCATTGATTACGAGAAAGCGTTTGATTCTGTCGAAACCTCAGCAGTCATGGAGGCATTGCGGAATCAGGGTGTAGACGAGCCGTATGTAAAAATACTGAAAGGGCTGGGGTGCGTTTGGCAGGCATTCTCAGATCATGAACAGCAAGTTGCCATTATCCCTCAAGAGAAAAGTGTATAACCAGCTGTGTCTTACCAGTACAAACGTACGGGGCAGAAACCTGGAGGCTTACGAAAAGGGTTCTACTCAAATTGAGGACGACGCAACGAGCTATGGAAAGAAGAATGATAGCTGTAACGTTAAGGGATAAGAAAAGAGCAGATTGGGTGAGGGAACAAACGCGAGTTAATGACATCCTAGTTGAAATCAAGAAAAAGAAATGGGCATGGGCAGGACATGTAATGAGGAGGGAAAATAACCGATGGTCATTAAGGGTTACGGAATGGATTCCAAGGGAAGGGAAGCGTGGCAGGGGGCGGCAGAAAGTTAGGTGGGCGGATGAGATTAAGAAGTTTGCAGGCATGGCATGGCCACAATTAGTACTTGACCGGGGTTGTTCGAGAAGTATGGGAGAGGCCTTTGCCCTGCAGTGGGCGTAACCAGGCTGATGATGATGATGATATGTTGGCACCAGAAGAATGCGATGACTGTGCACTTTTCTTTAAAACGACAGTGGCAAGCTGCCAGTCAGGATTTGGTAATGCCTGCCGTATGCACTACAATACATCTTTATTTTTCTGCAAACATTTCTTCTCGTGATCTGGGTACCCTGTGAGTACTTGACCGAGATTAACGTATTCTTCCACAGACTTTTGAGGCTGACTGGCGATAATGAATCATTTTTTTCCTTGCCGGGCTGTTTAACCTTTGTGTTCGACATAATAAGCTTACACGCTTACAAATCTTCGGTTAAGGTCCTCAGTCATTTGTTGCAGTTTATCCCGAGTGTTGCTGAACAGCACAATTTCATCTGAAAACTGAAGGTTGTTGATGTATTCGACGTTGACCTTCGCTATTTAGCCTTCGCAGCCTAACAGATTGAATCCTTATTTTAAACATGAGTGAACATGATTGGGGATATTGTGTCCTCTTGCCTGACCACTTTTCTTGATAGGTTTCTTTTTTTACTTTTCTTGTCTAGAAGCAAGGTAGCTGTGAAATCTATGTAGAGATTTCCCAAAATAATCACTTATGTATCATGTACTCCTTGATTACGCAATATCTCCATGACTGCTGGTGTCTCTACAGAATCAAACTAATTTTCATAATCTATGAAAGACATATAGAGAGGTTCGTTATTGCACTCCGCAGATTTCTCGATTACCTGATGGATTACTTAGACGTCATCCATTCTAGAATACCCCTTCCTGAAGCCAGCTTGTTTTCTCCGTTGAATGAAATGTTGCCCTGATTTTATTGGAAATTATCTCGGTGAATATTTATGCAACACTCAAAACGAGCGCTAGTTACAGAAGGAGCCTCTGCATCCCGCTCATCACTACGTCCAATGAAGGTTACGTAGCTGCTTTGGGTACTGCACAGGTCAGTATAGAATTCTTCTGCGGCCTTTACTATATCACCGAAATAGCTGATGACATTACCCTGCTTATATTTCACTGCACATATCTTGCCTAGTCATATGCCAAGTTTTCTTTTCATTGATGTCATACTGCTGCCATATTACACTGCTTCTTCAATCTTCCCGACGACACTACCATACACTGCTTTAAAAATGATCTCATACTAATCCAAAACAACACTAAAAGCAAAAATCTCAATTTGGTGCCCTCGCTTCAAGCCAGCCTTCTTTTCCATTTTTCGCCCCGATGATCGTATCGCAAACGTTCCGAAGAGCTTAACAGTAACGCATGGTACCTCCTTAAATAGGGAGACCCGAAGGCTGACTGATTTGAGGGTACACAAATACCTCGCTCGCATTCAGGCAGACGGAGACTCGCAGTAGCATCTATGATGATGATGCACGAAACAAATCAAACATAATTTTCGTAAGTACCGCACAAGCGGCTGTAAGAAATTAGCGCACCGATCGGTGGACAAAATTGGAACCTTGAAAAAATTACGATGACTAAAAGAGGGCCAATAGAAGGTTTCATGTTGATTATGCGTTGCGTCAAGTGGTTTTTTTTTTTTTGCCTAAAACCACAAGTCGTGTGGAGGTTTCTTCAAACACACATGTTCTTTTGAGAACTGGTTTCATAGTTACAGGGTTTCCCCTATTCTTGCTGCAATCAATACAGAGAAGCAAATTTGTGAACGAAGAACGCGGTGAAGCTATTTATTAATTCTAGAACTTTTTAGTCGGCTCTCTTTATTTAGACTGCGCGGTGCACTCATTTTTCGTTAATTTTGTAGCCTCAGAGGTACGCTGAAGTTGTTAGTAATGTTGTGAAAAGGTACGTTGAAATAGCGCGCATCATACCGCTCTTCTTCCCCCTATGCCACCTAAATATTTTTCATCCTATTATGTTTGCCATAATAGGTGAACGCAGCGTTTCACGAATAACAAACATGCCAAGCCCATAGTAATATAGAAGTTGTTTTGTACGCCCATACTCCACAGCTGGCATGCGGCGTTATTGGCGCGGCGCGAGCGGATATCTACTTTCGTGGTCTAACAACGCCCACAAATGCACTGCAATAAAGACACTCGAAACGGCGTATACTTTATTAGTGCAGGCAACATAACTTGCCTGAAATCACTGCACCTTAACTCCAACACTGACTTCAGTAACTCTAGCGAGTGGCAAACGAGAGCATCGCATTCTTTAGGAGTTTTGGGAACGAACAGGGCAACTTCACTCCTTAGCTCGTAATTCACGGCTGTCACAGGCGGCTCCGAGACATGAAAATGGAAGGGAAAGGGAGAGCGGGATAACAAATAATAACCACGTAAAACCGCTGCTCTAGGCGCTAGCGCAGATTCTTCGTCCCAAGAACACGACCTGTTTTCCACACAGAACCCGACAACTCGTGCATTTGCCCTTCTTCTTTCCTGTGAGCTTGCCTGCTTCCGTGGTTTTATGCTAACCCGATAGGCTAGACCTCGACTAATTAAACTAACACCGCCTTGCTTGCAGAAAACTGTACCGCAGCAGCAGCAGCTGCCGCAATGTTGGTAAAAGCACACCCTTGATTTTTTTTTTATGTGTGCGCGTGTGTGTGTGCGTTAACAAAGGGTGTTATTTGTAGAATAGCTCAGCGGGTGCTTCCAGAGTGATAAAACCTGAAGAGGGGCAGAGCGTTCCTACTAAATAAAGGTAAATAGCACTTTTATAAGCTGCATGAGAGAGGGGCGAAACAGAGTTATTTGGCGTGGCTTCTTGTTGCGTCTCCAATACACTACCATGACCAAAGCCCTCGATATCGTACAGAGCACGCTTAAACATACTTATAGGCCTCGATTGTATCTACATATACATAAAGAAGCATGAGAAACAAAACTTTGCGGTTATCTTCGGTTTATTTGTTGAATAGTCCGAGTCGGTGCACCCACCTTTTTTAAGGTAGTCCATCGAGCAAAACTGTTGGACAAATAAACCAAAGATAACCGCGGAGTTGTTGTTTTAAAATGTAACTTTTGCTGCGTTAAGTTCTGGCCGTGGCAAGGTCTTCGGCAAACTCGGGCGAACCCTGGTCCTACGGCGTAAACGTCAGTAATGTCGTGTTATTTTTTCCAACGTGCTTTTATTCTTTGAACTATCCGAAATTTCACAGCCGTAAACTGTGATTCAACGCTTCACTGTCATATATATATATATATATCATCACCATCAGCCCCTTTTAAGTCAACTCCCAGGACGAAGCCCTCTCCCTGCGAATTCCAATTTCCCTGTCCTGCGCCAACCGATTACGGCTAGCACCTGCGAATTTCTTCATTTCATCACCCCACCTAGCCTCCTGCTGCCGTCCTTGACTGCGCTTCCCTTCTTATTGCACCCATTCTGCAACTCTAATGGTCCACCGGTTATCCAACCTGCACATTGCATGGCCTGCACAGCTCCGTTTCTTTCTCTTAAGGTCGACTAGGATATCGACTATCCCTGTTTTCTTTCTGATCCAAACCGCACTCTTCCTGTCTCTTAACGTTACGCCTAACGTTATTTGTGCCATGGCTCTTTGCGTACTTCTTAAATTGTTTGCGAGCTTCTTTGTCAGTCTCCAAGTTTCTGCACCATATGTCAGTACCTGTAGAATGCATCGATTGTTCCAGTCAGGAGCTGTTAATGTCTGCCGTATGCGCTCCAACCAATTTTTATTCTTTTGTAAACTTCCTTCTCATGGTCAGGATTCCCTGTGATTAATTGACCTAGGTAAACGTACTCCTTCATAGACTCTATAGGCTGACTGGCGATCCCGAACTTTTGTTCCCTTGGCCGCCTATTCATAATTATCTTTGTCTTCTGCATGTCAATCTTCCAACCCCATTCTTGCACTCTCTCTGTTAAGGTCCTCAATCATTTATTGTAGCTCGTCCCCAATGTTGCTGAACAGGAAAATGTCATCTGCAAATCACTGTTGCTGAGATATTCGCCGTTGACCCTTACACCTAAGCCTACCCAGTTTAATAGCTTGAATACTTCTTCCAAGCTCGAAGTGAATAGCATTGGAGGGATTGTGTCTCCTTGTCTGATCACGAGGGTTGCAATGTGGGCTTGTTGGTAATGCATCTTCAAGGGGAGTATGGTAGCGCGATTCAAAGACGGGACAAGAGAAGACACTTTTTGTGTCTTCTCTTGTCCCGTCTTTGAATCGCGCTACCATACTCTCCTTGTCTGACCCCTTTCTTTATAAGTATCTTCCTACTTTTCTTGCAGAGAATTAAGATACTTTCCAAGATATTTACGTAAGGGTCCTGTACTCCTTGATTACGTAATGCTTCTATGACTGCTGGTATCTCTACTGAATCAAATGCCTTTTCGTAATCTGTGAAAGCCATATAGATAGGCTGATTGTAATCTGCGGATTTCTCGATTACTTGATTGATGACATGAATGTGATCCATTGTAGAGTATATCTTCCTGAAGCCAGCTTGTTCCCTTGGTTGACTAAAGTCCAGTGTTGCCCTTATTCTATCGGAGATTATTTTGGTAAATATTTTATATAATACTGGGAGTAAGCTAATGGGCCCACAATTTTTCAGTTCTTTAACGTCTCCCTTTTTGTGGATTAGTATAATGTTGGCAATCTTTCAGTTCTAAGAGACCCTTGTAGTCGATAGAGAATTAGAATAAAGGTCTGCTAGTTTTTTAAGCATTATGCCTCCTCCATCATTGATTGAATCGTCTGGTAGTCCATCTTCTCCTGCCGCTTTTCCCATTTGATGTCTCGCAAGGTCCTTCTAACTTCATCGCGAGTTATAGAACCCTCTGTAACCTGTTCGTTGCTACTTCGAACGGAGGTATAGTGGCTGCTTTCGGTATTGTACAGGTGTGCGTTGTGCGTGTGCGTGTGTGTGTGTGTGCGTGCGTGCGTGCGTGCGTGCGTGCGTGCGTGCGTGCGTGCGTGCGTCCGTGTGTGTGCGTGCGTGTGCTTGTGCGTTTGCGTGCT